>NC_132998.1:33496301-33799331 GCF_048564905.1 Vicugna pacos
GTATCATGCACTGTAGGTCCATGACCAGGGAGTAGCTCGTGGAAGACCTTGCTATTGGAGATGCCACCGTCATCACCAGAGACCCACCAGGAGCTGAGCCTTTTGGGAATCTGCTTTATGAGAAGCAACTGTAGAAAAGCCCAAGGTCCTAGGGGCCAGGAGTGGCCAAGTTCCAGATCTGAGTATGGTTTAGGAGCTCTGGCTGACTCCACCCTGCCAAAGACACTCTTGGCCCCTAGAGGCACTCTTAGTGTGTGCAGACTTGTCTCTGTGTCTGCATGTGGACTGGCAGGGAGCTGGTCAGAGAGAGTTAGTCTTTTAGTCTTCTGTAGTGAAGACCCAAATGTGGATGGGACCCTGAGGCTGCTGAAGAGACCTTAAATTATAGGCTGGCAGCCCGTTCTTGGTATAACTAGCAGCCTGAGAAAGGGAAGTTTCCGGTAACAAAGGAAATGAGAGTCCTTGTGTTCTGTTTGATGGGAAATAATAGTAGTCTTCTGCAAAATCCTAGCTTTGATCTGAGTTATCTTGCTTCAAGGACAGCCACATTTATGGACCAGCTGAGTTGTGTAGAATCACCTTTGCCAGTTCTGGAATAATAAGCCTCCCACAGAGTTTACAGAGGGTTTAAAAATTTTTTTTAAGTTTATGAAGAGCCTTTCTTTTCTCACACCTTCACCTTCTGTGGTTGAGAGATTAGATCTCTCACCTGCTGGGGGTTGAGAGATTAGATCTCTGAGACAGTCCCTTCTTTGGCCTTGGACCAAATTTTCCTCTCTTTGTCTTGATTTTCCATTAGGAAGTAAAATACATACATATATATATATGTATATATGTATATATATATATATTTGTTTGTTCGTTCGTTTGTTTAATTGAAGTACCATCAGTCACAATGTGTCAACTTCTGGTGTACAGCACAATGTCCCAGTCATACATATACATACGTATATTCTTTTTCATTAAAGATTATTATAAGATATTGACTATAGTTCTCTGTGCCATACACAAGAAACTTGTTTTATTTTTTAATCTATTTTTATATATAGTGGCTAACATTTGCAAATCTCAAAGTCCCAAATTTATCCCTTTCCACCTTCTTTCTCCCAGTAGCCATAAGATTGTTTACTATGTCTGTGAATCTGTTTTGTAGATGAGTTCATAGTGTCTTTTTTTCTTTTTAAAATATATATATTAATACCTGTTTCAAAGTGTACACTGTGAGCATTCAGTGAAAAAAAATGCAGATAAATCACTTTGTAGAAGGCCTGGCAAAGAGAACAATCATAACAGTAATAATAATAATATTTATTAAGTGTTTCATTTGTCCTGCATACTGAGCTTACTGCTTAAATCTCTAACAACTTTTAGTTTAGGTATCATTATTATTGTTATTGTTATTATCCCCATTTGACAGGCAGGGACACTAAGAGACCTTGAGAGCTAAAGACATTTGCCTACGGTGTCCCTGCAGGTAAGTGGCAGGGCCACACTTCAAGCTCAGGCTTCGTGATATTAAAGAACACACACTTCACGCCCTGGCTTGCCTTCCTTGATATACTGAATAATTCTTCCACTCTGTAAGCATTTTCCTCACACCTATTATGTGCCAGAGTCCCACCATGAGCCTCCAGGAACAGCCTTTTGCAAATGGCAGGTTATTAGTTCAGTGTGAAGCACAGTAATTGGCAAGAAGATGTTAGAGAAACACAGCTTCACCGTTGTCACTGCTGTTGTTAGAACTAAAAATGAGACAGTGACTTCATGAAAAAGGAAGCAAATGAAACCCAATGGCATCAAAGCATGGGAGACACAACGAGAAGCAGTTTGTACTACAAGCTCTGCCTGTTTTTTCTCTTTAATGCCGTGTATTTATATCACATCCTTGGAGAGATTTTGGAGACTAGAAACCAAGTCTAATTCCCCTCTGGGCCCAGCATGCTGCCAGGCCCCCACAGTGTCTGCAGACATTTGCTGTTTCACGTGGAACTGGGAACCCGTCTGGCACCAGCCCGCTGCAGCTCCTCTGTGATAGAGACTGTCAAGAAGCTGAGGAGGGAACTTGGCACGAACCACCATCTCCCAAATTAGGTACTGCTTGGGTGGTAACAAGATCTCCACACAGCCAGAGCCTTCTGCAGTGGGCAGCTGTTTCCTCGGGGGAAACAGACTCCTGCTGTGGTCTTCAGGCACATTCACTGTTCTCTGAGCATCCACATCCAAGGTCCTGGTGGCAGGAGGACCACTTGAGATTGAGACCCAGGAAACTCCTTGATGGGAGCACAAGTTTAATCCAGAAGCCTGCATCCTATAGACCCCAGATTCAAGGACAGACCTCTCCTCCTGCGACACCCCAGGTGTGAGTTCTGCCTGCCCGGCAGATGCCACCTCCCAACCAAACTGAAGACTAACAGTGGGGTCATTGCATCCAAGACTGCGGCGAGGCCGGCTGCGAGTCGTGAAGTCGTTCTCATCGTTTCTGTCGTTCAAACCGGGTATCCAAATGCTTCTGTCCATGAGAACACCTTTCCATAACCAACATGTGATGCCTTTTGAGTTCCTTTCTTTTTAATATTTGAAGAAGGAAGTCACTCACAAGTATTAGGAACTTGTCCACTTCCCTGATGTGTGTGAGAGAATAATCTGTGGCTTTCCAAACAAACCAACTAGATCCTGGTAAAAGTCCTCATAAAAGGAGAGAGCTTGCCGGCACTTCCCAGCAGCCAGGCCAAGCTTTCTGAGTCTCATCTTGGATCCCCGCTGCCCATGAGCAACCAGGACCTGGGCCAAGAGGTGGCCACCATGTTGAAATCTGATCCATTAGGGCCAACATCTTGGGTGTCACAGCCAATCCTACAAACGAGCTAGACTATAGAAATAGGAATTCATCACGACTAGAAGGTGGGGTGGGTGGGAAATTGCTACTTCCCAATTAACAGCAAACAGCAGGAGTTTATTAACTATCTGTAGTGGTGAACCAAGGTCTGGCAATAATAACTTGTAGAATATTTCAGAACATTCTAGGTTAGGCAAAGGAAGTTGAAGAAGCAAGTCTTGATAGAGCTCAGTATTTCTGACCAGCTACCCCCTGCAAATCTTCTCAGCAATTTCTTTCCTTCATGTGACTCCCTAATTCAGCGTAGAGGTTCCTTTGGGCTGATATATGTGGTCAGAGCTCTGACCATGTTCCCCCAAGACCTTGACTTAGCAACTGTTGTGTGTCCCTGCACAAGATCTCCTGTGAGGGGGACCTAAGAGACAAAGTGGAAGCTCAGGTTTAATACTGTCGCCTGGGATTTGTGGTACCTTGGACCAATTACTTAGGTTTTTGAGCCTCACTTTTATCACATATGAACTGAAAGTAATACCAACAGACAGGGTAATTAAGGGGACTCATTGCGTTCGTATGTGAGGCTCAGGCCTATGATGAGTGCTCGGGAGGTTGGATTATGACACTGGTAGAGGCCATGTCCTCTCTACCGGAGCATCATGGGGGTCAAAGCAATGAGAACCCAAGACCCTTCAGTCACTTCTGAAGGCTAGAAGCCAAGGCCTTTCAGCATTCAAGGGACGAAGAAATCCTCCGCTCTGATCAGGATGTTTGGGAAAAGCATCACGAAAAAGAAAACATTTGAAATGAACCTTGACAGTTACGTGGGATTTTACCGTGCAGACATGAGAGGCTGGAGTCATTCCAGGTAGTGGAAACAGTATATAGGGAAAGGACAGGAGGTGGGAAAGCCTCAAAATCTGGGAAAAATAAAGTAATCTAAATAGTCTGGAAAAAAATGTTTTTGAATGGAATTAGATACCAGGCTGAGAAGATAGGCTAAAACCAGATTGTGGAGGGCTTTAAATGTTGAGTTGATAAGCTTGAGTATTATTCAAAAGGCAATAACCAGCTGTTCGCAGTCTTTTAATAGAGGACTGATACCTTCAGAGGCATAAATGTTATAGTGATAGATCCTTATCTTCATTAGTTTTCTAACAAGGCATCCAGCAAGGATTTCTTAGTTTGGGATAGAAGCTGGAAGGTGGTATTTATAGGATAAGAATGTCAACAACCGCCAGAACCAATAAGATAAGCCTTTTATCAATTAATTTTTATAGCATAAGAAACTACAAAATCAACGGCTTAAAACAGTGACCATTAATTTAGCTCTGTGGTCAGTAATCTGGCCTGGGCTTAGCTGTGCCTCGAGTCAGCTGGGGTCTTGTTGATTATAGGTCAGGACACTGTCAGTGGTTCTCCTCCAAGTGGCATCTCATCTTCCAGCAAGTCAGTCTGGGCCCCCTCACCTGGGGGAAGCAGGCTTCCGGGGCGGCAAGCAGCAACGTGCACAGCCTCTTGAAGGCAAGGCTTGAGATAGGTACATCATGACTCCTGCCACGTGCTGTTATCAAAGCAAGTCACAGGCCAGCTCACATTTAAGCAGTAGGGAAAGAGACCCACTTATTGGCTACAGGAGCTGCGGAGTCACATCACCAAGCAGCCTAGATGAGGGGAAAGGACTAATCTGTGGCCATTTTTGCAGTCAACCACAAGACTATTGGGATTTAGCCAACAACCACATCCGGGGTACTTACACCCTTCCTGATTACACATCCAAGCAAGTAACACTGAATCCCAATAGACCTTTCCGTAATAGCAAGATATGGTGTCAAATCTGGAAAAGCCCCACAAAATGGGGCATTCAGAATTCTAATGCGAGTCTACCGCAGTAAGTTCTAAAGAGGAGTTAAGGGCTTATGGCCTGCTGACCAAATGTAACCAAATGTGTTTGTGACTTCTAACTCAGGACAAAAAAGCAGAATTTAATGGGCTATGAGGGAAGAATTGATCCATGAAGCAATTTGGTAGCAATTGCCAACAGCTTCCTGAGAATTAAAGTAATAACAGAAAACTGTCTGAAACGGTTCGAGAGAATAATCTCCAACACTGAAAGTGAGATCATTTAGCAAAGAAGAAAGAGAAAGAGCCACCACGGTAGGTGCTGAGACTGAACATTTAAATGGAAATTTCAGGGACTCTTGATTCCTATATATATTTTTTTTTCTTTCTACTTCTTTTATTCTTGTGATGCCACAAGGAAAATCGGACACATCACCAAACTGAGCATGCAATTAAAAGGGCAGTCAGATATTGCAAAAAAGTCAAATTAAACTTTAAAATTGTGTTACTTTTATCCACAGGATCCTGCACACATTTAGCATAATGACACCAAATGCAGGTCCTTAAATATTAGTCTTATGTGGAGACATAGTTTAAAATGTACACATCATTGGGTTAGAACAGGCATGGTTTACTATTATTGCTATTCTCTTTCCTCTTCTCAACAATTGACACCTTATTTGTTTTACAAAACTACATTTATAAGCAAAATAATGTGGTACACGCTTCATTCTGCTCATACAACTTAATATTATATTATTATTAAATATGAGAGAATTTTAATAATCAATAGCATCGCTATTCAAGCTTTCTCATGGGTAGTATGGGCCACTTTATTTCTACAGAACTGTCTAGCCGATGAATTCAAATTACTCTGAATTCTTAAAACAACTCTGAGTCTTTTACTATAAGCATATTATGAGAAGAATCTCACCAACTAGCAGCAATAAGGAGATGGCTATTCTACCAAGTGAGAATTCTTAATCACAAAATATTTTTAAAGACAATTTACTCTTAATATAGCAAGTATAATATGGAAATAAGGAGTAAAATGAACTAGTATTGTTTAGAAATAAACATAAGCCATTAAAAAAAGGGGGGCACTTAAAAAAATGGAAAGATACCCCATGCTCCTGAATTGGAAGAATCAATATTATTAAAATGGTCACACTGCCCAAGGCAATCTACAGATTTAATGCAATCCCTATCAGATTACCCAGGACATATTTCACAGAACTAGAACAAATCATTATAAAATTTATATGGAAACCACAAAAGACCTAGAATTGCCAAAGCATTACTGAAGAAAAAGAAAGGCTGGAGGAATAACTTTCCCAGACTTCAGACAATACTACAGAGCTACAGTAATCAAGACAGCATGGTATTGGTACAAAAACAGACATATAAACCAATGGAACAGAATACAGAGCCCAGAAATGAACCCACAAACTCTTGGTTAACTAATCTTTGACAAAGGAGGCAAGAATATACAATGGAATAAAGACAGTCTCTTCAGCAAATAGTGTTGGGAAAACTGGACAGCAGCATGTAAATCAATAAAGCTAGAACACTCCCTTACATCATATACAAAAATAAACTCAAAATGGATCAAAGACTTAAACATAAGACAATAAACCTCCTAGAAGAAAATATAGGCAAAACATTATCTGACATACATCTCAAAAATGTTCTCCTAGAAGAGTCTACTCAAGCAATAGAAATAAAAGCAAGAATAAACAAATGGGACCTAATGAAACTTACAAGCTTCTGCACAGCAAAGGAAACCATAAGCAAAACAAAACGACAACCTACGGAATGGGAGAAAATTTTTGCAAATGAAACTGACAAAGGCTTGATCTCCAGAATATGTAAGCAGCTCATACAACTTAATAAGAAAAAAACAAATAACCCAATCGAAAAATGGGCTGAAGACCTAGACAAGCAATTCTCCAAGGAAGAAATACAAATGATCAATAAGCACATGAAAAAATGCTCAATATCACTCATTATCAGATAAATGCAAATCAAAATTACAATGAGGTATCACCTCACACCAATCAGAATGGCCATCATTCAAAAGTCCACAAATGACAAATGCTGGAGAGGCTGTGGAGAAAGGGAACCCTCCTACACTGCTGGTGGGAATGCAGTTTGGTGTAGCCACTATGGAAAACAGTATGGAGATTCCTCAAAAGACTAGGAATACACTTACCATGTGACCCACGAATCCCACTCTTGGGCATATATCCAGAAGGGACCCTACTTCAAAATGACACCTGCACCCCAATGTTCATAGCAGCACTATTTACAATAGCCAAGACATGGAAACAGCCTAAATGTCTATCAACAGATGACTGGATAAAGAAGATGTGGTATATTTATACAATGGAATACTATTCAGCCATAAAACCCGACAACATAATGCCATTTGCAGCAACATGGATGTTCCTGGAGAATCATTCTAAGTGAAGTAAGCCAGAAGGAGAAAGAAAAATACCACATGAGATCGCTCATATGTGGAATCTAAAAAAAAATATAAAACATAAATACAAAACAGAAACAGACTCATAGACATAGAGTACAAACTTGTGGTTGCCAAGGGGGCGGGGGGGGGTGGGAAGGGACAGACTGGGATTTCAAAATGTAGAATAGATAAACAAGATTACACTGTGTAGCACAGGGAAATATATACAGGATCTTGTGGTGGCTCACAGCAAAAGAGAATGTGACAATGAATGTACGTATGTTCATGCATAACTGAAAAATTGTGCTCTACACTGGAATTTGACACAACATTGTAAAATGACTATAACTCAATAAAAAATGTTTAAAAGGAGGGGGCAGTTAGGACCAGACATAATTTTGCTTAATCAATTTTTCTCAGTGATGCGTGCAGCCACTCTGAGGTCTGGAAGTGAAGGCTGCTTTTTGCTCATCCATTTCCTTTTCTGCACAAGCATGTGCACATTGAGAACTGCACTGTCGGATGGCTCATGAATGCTAAGTGCCAAACATTGATTTCCATTTGGGGAAGGGAGTGGGAGACAGTGTTCAGTCAATGAGTTGTGGTCTCCATCGAGGTCCTAGCCGACTGGTATCACAGCCCCACTGTGCCATGACAGTGGGACCCTTTGTTGACAGTGTTGGCATGAGCACTGAGGATTAACTGGGCACAGTGCCTCATCCACTCTCAGCTGCAGCTCTGCTCGGTTCAGAACACAACTAAGGTACAGGGGACAGCCCGGGGAAGGCTTCATTTGTCACTGCCCATGGCTCGCTACTGCTGGGGACAATCTGTTGTTTGGAAGTTGTACGCTGGGTTTTTTATTCGGGACATAAGCTACACATGGCTCTTCTCCCTCATGATGAAGGCAGCTAGTTCCATCACTCTCTTGCCAAGAGGTGTTTCCAGCCCAGAGCATATACGGGAACACATTTTATTGGGTGACCCACAGCCAGGAAGTTAGTTTGTTGTGCCTTGGCTTTCATCGTAAAGTGTGTGGGATGGAAACAAAACAACTTTGTGGAAGATGACGGTGAAAGCATAGATGATCACAGAGTAAAATTTTGTAAGCCTAGGAATGCTTTCAGCTGGATTCATAATGTTAAGACATGAAACTCAGTGAATGTAGACTTTAAAGAGGTTTTTGAAGGTAGAGCAGACGTGTGTGTGTGTGCACGTACGTGGGAGGGGGTCATTTTGTTTCGTTGCTGTTTGTTCATTTTGCTTGTCCAGCACATTTTCCTTCTTCTTTATTCAAACAACACTCCAACATAATTTATTCACTCACCGCCAGCTCCTCATACTCAGGCCCCTAATGCAGGTGAGGCTGGTCCAGTTCCCCAGCTCCAAGGTTGAACATACAACTCAAGTGATCAGTTAGACCATTCAAACTACTTAGTAAGTGCTCTGGACTCAAACCAAGATAATCAGTCAAATTTAGAGTTTTGCCTGTACTCTTGAGAGAGTTTTATCTTTTCACTAAGTTTGCTAAAGAAGGAGAGTGTAAATCTCAAACACTGCTTGGGGTAATATGATCAAGAAGAAGGAAAAAGCAAAGGAAGGGGAGGGAGAAGAATTGGCTCCAGATGACATATTTTAAGCCTCTGGGTTCAGCCAGGCCTGAAGTTAGATCAACGCCTTGATTTTTTAATCATATAAACCAATAAATCCTTCCCCCTGTTGTTTAAACTAGCTTGAGATGCATCCCTGTCACTTGAAGCTGAAAGCTCTCTCACCAATTCCTAAGGTTCTGTATGTCGTTGTCATCCTATAGGCGGAAAGATAGAAGCCCCTGGAGGTGGTATGTTTTCTTATAAGTTCCTGGGAAAAGAGACCAGTCACCCATTGCCTGGCTGCTCTGCTGTATTCCAGTAACACTGTTGGACAGATCTAGTTTTTTGTGATAACTCTCACCCAGTGGGTCCACTATAAATGACATCATTTCTCCAGGCATGAGTTATGTCTTACAAATAGACCTTTCAGAAAAAAGTTTCTACGTGGTGGGTGTATATGGTTATACGATCCTTTTCTGGTACTTTCTCTGTTGAACATCATTAAAACCAAACAAGAAACAAGAACAGCACGAAATAAGTGGAAAAAGTCATATTCAAGTCAGAAGAGAAAATGACACAACCTCAAGGGAAAAAAAATCATAAACTCATAAAGCATATCTGGTAAATATTGTGAAATATAAAAGATATATATAAGAAAGGAAGGTAACTGCCAAACCTCAGGCAGCAGAAAGATTTCCCTAAAAGTTATAGTTCTCTAAAGATCTGCTGAGCAATTAAAAAGAAGACAAAAGGCTGTCAAAATCCTGAAGGAAAGAGAGTAAGTTTTTTTTTTTAATTCACATGTACAAATGTAATGTTTGAACATATGCATACACTCATGGTGACCAGACGGAGTAACTCGGGTTCCTGAAAGTCTTCAGGCAGCACGGTCATCCCATCCACTTCACGCCAGTTCCAGGAGCGTGAGATAGTTCTGTATTATTTAAGGTCACTATATTTGGGGGCCTATTGTGATAACAACCCAGATTTCTATCAGCCTACATAATATGGAAAAGTAACAGAGGAAAAAAAAATGGATCCAAAGTAAAATATTAGAAGATAAGTTAAGAATATGTTCCACTACAAAGAGGAAAAAAAAAAGATGGAAAATACAAGAGAACAGATAACAGATACCAACTATCCATCCATCCAGAAGGTCCCAAGTCTGAACACCAGGAGTCCCAGAGAAAGGATGAAAAATTTGCATAAAAGAAAATTAGTAAAGAAATAATATTATGGAGTCCATTGATATAAAAGACAAAAACAGGCAGAATAAATCTTCCTGAGGCTAGACCTCAGGATGGTGGTTGTGTTAGCAAAGTGACTAGAAGGGTGTGTGAGGAAGGCTTCTGGAGGGCTGGAAATCATTCCATTTCTCGTCCTTAGTGCTGGTCACAAGGATATTTTCAGCTTGTGAAAAATAATGAAGTGTACGCTTATGATTGTGCATTTCTCTCTAAATAGGTGAAACATAAATAAAAATTTTAAAATAAAACAAAATGAAGAAATACCAAAAAAAAAAAAAAATTCCAGGATTGAAAGAAGAGGAAGTGCTACTTTAACAGAGTTTTTCCGGAATCAAAAAAAGGTCCACGAGCAACACTGTATAATTTCTACAATTTCCAAACGCCAAAGATAAAGAGATGACCTCAAAAGTTACCAAAGAAAAATAAAGATAATCTATGAAAGGATCAAAAGGAAATCATCATCAAACATCTCACCATCAGGAATAAATGCTGGAAAACAATAAAATTGGGCCTTCCAAATTCTTGGCATATTTTATTGATTGTAGAATTTTATAACTAATCAAACTAATAATCAAAAGTGAGTAAAGTCAAGTCATTTTCAGATATATGAGGACCCTGTGAGTTCACCTCATTTCAAAGTACTTATTTAAGCAAAACAAAGGTTAATTGAAAGAAAATGAAGATGTAAGATATAAGAAATGGGGGAACCAAACCAAGAGTCTAATGATAAACATGGTCAGGATGACAACTGTACAACAGGCCAAAAAAAAAAAATTGGCCAACTATAGAACAAAGTTATTGCCACCCAACAAGCGTGATTTCAGGAAGAAGAGAATGGATCTCAGAACGTAGTTGCAATGATTAAAAGCTGGACTGTATCAGTAACATATTTTTCCCAAGGCAAGAGAAGATCAAAAACTCAGAAAACAAACAAGAATATTGTGTCCCCCAAATAAACTAAATTAGAATTTAATGAAGGGTAAGAATAAAAGAGTCTTTTGACCTTGGTTCTGAAAATATTGTATTTTTGAGTGGCAGAGAGAAACATGAAGAGATGGAATACGAGTTCCCATTGGCTCTGCAGTGAAACATGTGTACATTGTCATAATAATGTAAATGCTTTTAAGTGCTTTCAGCATTTAGGGAGGCAGTAAAGACTCCATTATAATTAGAGAACAAAAATGTAACTGCCATCATCCTTGATAATATAAAAGTAAAAGTACTTCTATATCCTACATCTGAAAAAAATTGGGAGAAAAGAAAGGTGACAAAAGGTAATGTTGGTGTTATCTTCATTTAAAACTTCACAACCATGAGATATTTTTTTAAAATTGTGCTGAGAAATATCTAAGTATATCAATGGCTATAAAACTATCAGAAGTTAGAACTGAGAGTGAAAATGTATTACTTGTCTTATTAATCAAATTTATGACTTCTAATAAGTTATGAATGAAAGCATGTGTTAAGATAGTGGTCACTCAACACAATATACAAAGGAAACTTAAGGAAAATCACATAGAGATCTCTGTGTTCACAGTAGTAGTGCCTGGTATATAGACGCTCTACACATTTTGTTTGTTTGTTAAGAGAATTGATAAATTCTTGCTCTTTGTCCTTTCATTTTCCATCTTGGGTTGCTATTTTTGACAGAGTTGGTGCCTGTATTGTTAACATTCAGTTGGATTTTTAGACTAATCTGAATATCACAGTGTACCACCTCAGGCAAATCCCTTATCAAGAAATCAAACAGAAGCCTTCTCAATTAAGATAAAGGGAAATCTCTGATAAATAGTTACCATGAAAATAAAAGGCCTAGTTATGCAATGGCCAGCTCTCAGATTTGACTTGTGAATTCCTCCTCAGGAAAAAAAAAATCCAGTAAAGGACAAGATGGCGCCTCCTAATCCCCCATCTTTGTTCAGTCTGATCCGTGAGTTAGACCCACACATCACTGCACTTCTGAGTGGGTGGACATTCGATGCTTACCTACTTCTTCCTTCCAGATAAATCCATCTCCCCTGACATCATTTTTTGCCCCTCTTACCAGTTGTGGGTATAAAGTTTGATTATCCAATAATAAGTTCTAGTTGAGTCTCCCCATGTTTATCAGACATCCCAAAGCTGTTCATTAATCTAGCCCTTGTAACTTAATTTTTTTCAAACCTCAGAGAATGCTTTATGAACGACTCACACAACACTGCTGAGACTAGTAGAATAATATTCTCTCCATAACATTTTTCTCTTTTGGAAGACACTTCTCTTTTCACATGTGACAAGAACTTACCATTTTTCCAGAACTCTCATTATTGACCTCTTTCTCCATATAATGGGCTGTTATCAACCTGATTCTAAAGGGTAAATTCTGCCAAGAGACAGCCTTTTCTTTGAAATGACAACTTTTATAATGGAAAATAAGAGAGCAACTGATTTGAAACAATTAAGGAGTTGGGTTTTCTTCAGAAGGACAACGTTATCAGTGACAGAATTAGCTGTCTGTTATTTTTTTGCCTTCAGTTAGATCGAGAGCTATTTCAGCGGGAACCCCTGGGATTCTGTTTCTATTAGCTGGTTGGGGTTGGGAAACTGGTGTAGAGCCTCTTGCTGTGTAAATCCTTTGTATTTTAATGGCTATTGCTTTGGATAATATTCATTAATCAGAGAGAGTAGTGTTAAACAGATATTTGTCTGGGCCCATATTGTCCCCATTTGGATGGCATGGCCCAGCCTCTGGCAAGCCGCTGGAGTTGCCATTTCCCAGGGATTTGTTTGTGGAGGGGCCAGTTTACCTCAGGGCCTGTGTGGCCAGCGTTGAGGGCAATAAATGACAGGCGTGTCATAGCCTGTCAGCTGTTGCGATTAAGTAACGTTAACTGGCACGACTGCGGAAAGGGGTGGTTCAGAATCATAAAACGTTAGCGGTGCCAGGGACCAGCCAATGCTGCTATTTTCTACATGAGAGACCCGAGTTCAGGATTTAACGGGTTTGTTCAAGGTCACACAGGTACTTTATCAGGGCTTCATGGTGTTGTGATTTCTTTATCCTCCACCTGCTCACCACACGCAGCTGCTAGAATGATCCTCTGCCAACGCCGTTGTGTTACATCACTCCCCTGCTTGGAAACCTTTTGTGGTCCCCTATTGTTTCTAGTGTCAGAGCTGTGAGGGGAGAGCAGCTGGCAGGAGCCCAGCGCTCCGTCAGGGGCCAGGCGCCCACAGTGACAAATGAATGGTCAGCTCCAGCAGCCGCTACAGAAGTCACGTGACAGAGAGGCAGAAAACGGGGGTTCAGCTCCCAACTGCATCCCTATGACAGATGGTCTCCATCTGGGAAAAACCCACCCAATAATCCAGACCTTGATTTTCTCATCTGCAAAATGAGCGAGTGAAATTAGATAGATGTCAGCGGTCCCCTCAAATGTGAAGAGTCCTCGACACAGAGTTTCCATCAAAGCTTCAGGGTTCAGCGTTAACCTGAGCACATGTCTTTTCCTCTGAGTACCTACTGGTCTCCCTTCCTTCCTGTACAGAACGAAAAGGTGGTATTTTTCCAGTCGGAACCCTGTAATTTTCCACTTCTGAAGGACAGAAGAACTAGGGGGATAATTGAAATCCAACATTATCCTCTTTTGAATGAACCTATTTCCCGTGACCCTCGTCCACTCTGGCTTGCACTGACTTTATTTTCCAGTTTGGTTTCTCCCAGGCTCTTCTCTCATCCACAAGTTTCCTCCTTCTCATAAACTGGTTCTTTACCACTCCCATCTTTCCATTTCTCTTTCATCTATTCCCTCTTCTCCTTCCCTCTTCTTACATTTTTTTCTCTCTTTCTCCTTTCAGTTTTCCTATTCTGATGACAAACAGCACTACCTCCCCACTGAGGACAGGGATTATTGTATATTCTGGGGAAGCTATCAGTCAACCAGAAGCTTTTTGTTCCACTTTTAACCCAATCTCGATTGTTGTGGTGCAGAATAGGGATTCCTAAAGGGCTGGAGAAAGGTAGTTTTTCCCAGGGCAGAGAAATAAGATTGCTGGCAGGAAATGACCACGGCCTTTGCTTTCTAACTTAACAGAATCCTTAGCCAAACTGGTTTATTCATCCAAAGGGAATGATTAGTGCAACTTTGCAGCAAAATATTCAGCTGAAATACTCTGCAAACTTGCAAGCAATCCCATTTCTTGAAAGAAAGGATTGATCTTGCTCTATGTTAAGAAAAGTTATCAGCCAAAGTTTAAGGCAGGTCTGAACGCTCTGAACTCTGCAGAGGTTATCAATCACCAGAAGGCTATGGCTGTAGGTTCCCTGAGTCTCTCCTCCCATCTCCCTCTGACTCTTAGCAAGTAGCTTTTCTCTGCGGTGAGAGATGTAAAAGGAGAGGGAGTGGAGGAGCAGAATACAAAGGCAGAAAGGGGGAAAAATGTCAATAGAGTGGGTGATAATGGAAAGTGGCAAAAAGTGAAAAACTTAAGGGAGATATTATTCTACTGATTACAAAAGGTTTTTTCTAACGTCTGTGTGCTGAAAATACGGGATTCATTGCATGCCAGTCAGTGCCATTCCCAAGGCTCTGCTTTCATTGAATGCAATTTCTTTTCTTCGGGCTCTGCATGTGCAGTGGTACTGGTTCTGGTTTAGGATATTTCATCCATCTGTGACCTTTCTTTCCTGACACCATGCTTACAGGCAAGCGTTCATGCCAGTTAACCTTCTCTGTTTTCCCTGGGTGACCTTATGTATTTCCAACAGGAAAAATACAAAATCGCCAATTTGTTTTTTCATTACCCAGAGGATAAACACAAAGTGGGGAAGCCTTTTATCTTGCCGTACTGGCAAGCCTCCTCATTACTCAGCCTCGAACAAACATTTGCTAAGAGTTAATAAATCCAGCGTGTGGCTTTCTTTGTGCAGGGAATGGCCTACCATCCAAGGCAATCTCTCATTAAGGAAAAAAAAAAGAAAGAGAACATACTCATATTTTATTCATGGCCTCAGAATCCCAGGGAAAAAATTCAAAAATTTATAGACACAGAGAAAACCCAAACAAAAAGGCTCACATTTTCTTATTTTAAATGACACCTTCCGACTCTCAGACCCTTGGAGGAGAGACCAATTCACATACACAGTGGTCCCAACATCACTGCCATTTCAGCCTGCTGGGCTGATTACTAAAATTGAGCCCAGTGACCTTTTACCACATCCCACGGTTAAGAGGGACTGAGGTTTATTAAATCATGGTCCTGAATAAGACCAATGGGCAATGCATTTTATCGTTGTCAATCACCAATATCCTCCCAAGACTGGTTAGACTTCCTTTTCCAGCTTTCCTTTGCAGAGGTGTCCAGGCAGAATCCACACTAAAGGCATAACCATAGCTATGGCAGCAGGTTTTAATTTACCAGTGATTCCTATTCCTGCTAGCCTAGAGAGGCTCTGGTGATTTATTGGACGTGAAAAGAACTCTCATCCATTATAGTTTGTCTTAACTTAATCAAAGGTATCTTCTCCCTTCGGAATGTCTCACCTACAAACTCTGAGGTCATCATGATAAATGTGCCCACTTGACTTCTTTCTCTGATTACTGTGAATGAAGCATCACAAGCAACTTCATACATTCTGTTAACACTGCTGCTTCAGCACTGAGATGGCTGGAGTCATGTTGTGTAGAACTAGCTAGGTGGGGAGCTGGAAGGTGACTGTGCTGGGGTTTTGATTGAGTAATGTAATTGATGATTGGGAGCAGAAGTCACAGGGATTTCTCTCTTGTTTAAAAGATTAGGAGCACAAAGCAGTTCCTTTGTTTGTTAAGGGAGATCTTTCCATCCCTCTACCAACAGCAATGCACACTTCCCTCACCCTCCACCCAACACACACACACACACACACACACACACACACACACGCACTACAGACAGCCACACTTTCTGCAGAAAGCATGAAAGACTTAGAACAGTCTTTAATCTAAGTGCTCCTTGAACTTACTGGCTGGTACCAAGAGGACAAAGTTGTTTCTGAACAAATAAGTACCCGAGGGAAATAACAGATATATTTAAAATTTTTGTGTAAGTAAAAAATTATAGCCCAAAGAAAACAGAATCATGAAATAACCAAGCGTTTTTCTGTATGACAGAAGCACTCTGGTTTTGTTTTTTAAGTGACTTATGGTAAGTGTTTAAGATTGATCTCTAGACGTTGCCTGCAATGTCCTTTTAATAGACAATCATTTGAAACTGATCGTCATGAACTTAAAATTATTCATCGACTAATTCACCTAAATTCTCTTCTTGGTAGATTCAGAGGTCCTCCAAGTAGGTGGCTGTTATATGCATCTTTGCAACCCCAGCAATTAGGCCAGTGCTTGACCTGCTCAGGTATTCACAAAATGCAAATGTTCAACTGAATTGTTCATGTTTAGGATGAGAACTTTCTCAATTTTTGGTGTCTTAGTATATGTGATCATAAGTCCCAGGATAAATATGAACTGATAAAGTCTCCAGTTGACTGCTTCACTTTTAAATCATAACCTTGTTAAAGAAGAAACTTTTTCTGAATCCCACTGGCCAAGAACTGCCCCCTGACCTGGTCATCTTATAGCATTTGGGACAGTCCAGAAAGACAATATCTATTTCCCTGCTGATGTGTGTAGTAAGCATAGTTTATTCTATTAAATACATCAGAATAGAGTGTCTCTGTAGAACACTATTAAGAAGAAAGCCTGGATCTACATACATACAGACAACTGATTTTTGCCAAAAGTGCAAAGAAAATCCAATGTAGAGCGGAGATTTTTTAACAAATGGTGCTTAAAAAAAAAAAAGAAGAAGAAGAAGGGAAAAAAAAAAAAGCCTGCAAAGAAAGTAGAGGTCACTGTATGCTAAATTGAGAGTTTAGATCAGGGATGGAAAATTTGGCAGGTAAATCTGCTTAGAGCCCATTTTCGTACAGTACATGAGCTAAGAGTGGTTTTGATATTTTCAAAGGGATGTAAAACAGTAAAGAATATGTAATAGAGAATCTGTGTGATCCACAAACCTGAAATATTCACAGAATATTTAGAATATTTACAGGAAGTTTGCTGACCCCTCGTTTAGATGATATTAGACAGCCAATCTGCAGCACCTCCTCCAGCAGTGTGTACATTCTTTAAAGGTAAGGACTATAGTGACAGATTCTTAATTCTTTTGAGACAACCATAATTTCATGTAATTTTATCATTTCTGGAATAGGTGTTTATTTCCTTCTTATTTTGGTAGGAGAAGTCGGCAGAGTATAGAATGTTGGATAGTCAGCTTCAAGATGTTGTGAAAGCCATCTATATTTTTGTCTTGTTCCATATCATATTGTCTGTTTGTCTCTTATGCTCCGAAATTTTACTTGGATCTATATAGGAGTAGATTTGTTTTTATTTTCAGCAACAGCTTCCTAATCACTGTTTCTTTAATCACTTTAAATTTTATTGGAGTATGGTTGATTTACAATATTGTGTTGGTTTTAAGTGTACAGCAAAGTGATTTAGTTATATATATTTTTTCAGATTCCTTTCTATTATAGGTTATTAAAAGACATTGAAAATAGTTCCCTGTGCTATAAAGCAAATCCTTGTTGTTTATCTATTTTATATATAGTAGAGTATATCTGTTAATCTCAAACTCCTAATTTATCCCCCCACCTCCACTCATTTCCCCTTTGGCAACCATAGATTGTTTTCTATGCCTGTGAGTCTGTCTGTTTTGTAAATAAATTCATTTGTATTATTTTTAGATTTGATGTAGACATAATATTATATAATATTTGTCTTTGAGTTACTTCATTTAGTATGATATTCTCTAGGTCCATCTATGTGGCTGCACATGGCATTATTTCACTCATTTTATGTCTGAGTAATATTCCATTGTGTATATATACACATACATATACCACATCTTCTTTATCCATTCATATGTTGATGGGCACTTAGGTTGCTTCCATGTCTTGGCTATTATAAATAGTGCTGCTATAAACATTGGGAAAACATTTGGTATCTTTTCAAATGAAAGTTTTCATCTTTTCCAGATACATGTGCAGGAGTGGGATTGCTGGATCATATATAATTACTTTAATTTTTAAATTTTTAAAGAAAAATGTTCAGACATCATTTCTTTGAAATCACCTCCTCACCTCTCTCACTTCTTAAAACTCTTATGAGAGGGATTGGAATATTTCATTCTTGCTTTTACATCTTTCAATGCTCTTTAAAATTTTCTACTTCTTCATCTCTTTATTTTGCATTCGGGATAATTTCTCCAAATCAATCTTTCGGTGCACTGATTCTCTTTTCATCTATATTTAATCTGTTTAGTTTGCCACTCATATTTCATTATAGAAACTCAATTTGGTTCTTTTTCAAATCTTCTTATATTTCATAAGGTCCTATTATTGATTCTGTTACTTCCTTTATCTCTTAAAGTATTTTAGCATTTTATTTTATTGTCTCAGATTGCATTCTTCTATTTGTAGTTTCTGGAGCTCTCTGTGGGGACAACTGTAAGGCTTAATGAGAACAAGCATGGGAGCAGGAAGAACATGGAGGGCAACCTGGCACCAACTTGACATTCATGGAGTAAAACATGATTAAAACAAAGGGATAAGAAGCTAGAAAGGTAAATTGGAATATGATTTAAAAGAACATTTTCTTAAGTTAAAAAAATTAGAGTTTATAGTGCAAGTAATGGAGAGCCACAGAAGTTATGCAGGGAGGTGATGAGGTGAAAAAAGAATGCTTTAGGGATCAGTGAATATCAGAATTTTAAGAAATTTTGGCATTTTTTTCTAACACAAGTGCTTTAATACAGGGAAGGAAATAGAATTTTTGAGATAACTTACTTTGCTCAAGAGCACAGAGCTAAGGAAGAGCACTGTATAGGAGCAAGATGATAAATAAAATTAGAGGCAGCAAGAGGATTGACTGGAAGACTTAAAATAGCCAACACAATATTGAAGAAGGACAAAGCTGAAGGACTGACAATATTTGTATTTAATCAAGACAGCGTGGTTTTGGTGAAAGAATAGACAAATAGATCAATGGAATAGAGCAAAGTGCCCAGAAATAGAAATAGTATTTATTAATTAGTAATTAATAAATAATAGACACTATTATTATAGATAACATTAGCTCCTTTGTTTGACAAAGGAGCAAAGGCAATACAATGGAGCAAAGATAGTGTCTTCAACAAATATGTCGGGACAATTGGACATCCACATGCAAAACAAAATGCATCCAGAGAGAGACCTTACACACTTCATCAAAATTAACTTGAAATAGAACACAGATCTAAATGTAAAATGCAAGCCTATAAAACTCCTAGAGAACAATGTAGAAGAAAACCTAGATGACCTTGGATTTGCTGATGCCTTTGTTGATAGCACATCAAAGACATGATCCATGAAAGAAAGAATTGGTGAGCCTGACTTTATTAAAATTTAAAAATTCTGCTCTGTGCTAGATAATGCCAAGAGAATGAGAAAAACTACAAAGGAGAGGAAAATATTTGCAAAAGACACATTTGATAAAGGACTGTTATCCAAAATGTACAAATAACTCTTAAAACTCAACAGTAAGAAAACAAACAACCTGATTAAAAAATGGGCCAAAGATCTTAACAGGTACTGACACCAAAGAGGATATACAGATGGCAAATAAGCATATGAAAAATGTTCCACATCATATGTCATCAAGGAAATGCAAATTAAAACAACAGTGAGATTCCACTGCACACTAAAATCTGGAACACTGACAACACCAAGTGCTGGTGAGGATGCAGAACAACAGCAGTTCCCATACATCGCTGGTGGGAATGCAAAGTGGTACGGCCACTGTGGAAGACAGTTCAGTGGCTTCTTACAAAGATAAACACACTCTTTTCATACAATCCAGCAGTCATACTTCTTGGTATTTGTCCGAACCTGAAAACTTATATTCACACAAAAACCTGTACATGGATGTTAAAAGGAGCTTTATTCACATTTGCCAAAATTTGGAAGCCATCAAGATGCGAGTAGGTGCGAGGAGAAGTAGGTGTGGTACATCCAGACAGGGGAACCTTATTCCTTGATAAAACGAAATGAGCCATAAAGCCACGAAAAGACATGGAGAAGACTTAAATGGATATGACTAAGAGAAAGAAGCCAAATTGAAAAGGCTACATACTGTGACTCCAACCATACGACGTCCTGGAAAAGGCAAAGTGACGGGCACAGTAAACAGGTCAGTGGTTGCTGGGTGGGGGTGGGGAGAGCACAGAGTGAAAACACCGGACTTATAATGGTGGATACATGTCATTGTGCATTTGTCCAAACCGTAGAATGTAACCACTAAGAGTGAGCCCTAAGGTAAACTATGGAGTTTGGGTGATTATGACATGTCAGTGGAGGTTTATCCTTGGTGAGAAAATGTACACTTCTGGTGAATGATGTTTGTCATGGAGAAAGCGAAGCATGTGCGCAGGAAGGGGATATATGGGAAATCTCTGCACCTTCTTCTCGATTTTGTTGTAAACCTATAATCACTCTCAAAAAATAAAGCCTTAAAAAAAAAAAAGAAGATTGATTGGGAAGCTGGAGTAATTCAGGTGTGAAATGAAGAGATCTTGTTTTAGATTACTGATACTGGGAATAGCAAAAAATATATAAACGAATTATCTACAGGACTCCCAAAGGAATGCGTGTAGATGCTGGGGATAGCGCAACAAATGGAAATGGAAAGGTAAATCCAAAGCGGAAGCTGAGACGATTGTGGATCCCCTAACATTACTGTGGACATAAAAATGTTAAAGAAATGGGGAGATTTTCTAACATAAATAATGGCAAAGAGAATCAAAGCCTCTTGGCACACGGTAGGCATTCCACACATTATTATATTATTATTACATTATTATACAGTATTATTATTATTATTTTTTACTGCATGGAGAGAAAAGTGGTTTAGTCGGAAGAACTTGGGCTTTGGAGCAAAAAGAATGTATAGGATGTTGGGTACGTCACAGCTTCTTTCTGTCTCAGCTTCACCTTCCTACCTCCTTGGAGAAGTTTATGGATCAAATATGACAAAGAGATATGAAGAATTTTATAAATACTTTATTATTTTTTATTATTATTCAAATGAGATAGCATTTTTTTCTGGCCATAGTATCATATATGATATATTAATTATATGTTATTGTTACATATTATACATTTACATACTATATATAACATATAGTGGAGTTCAATGTCATTGTCATCCAGGCATGCATTTTGGAGTAAGAGGCAGGGTTCCAGGCTCAGCTTAGCCCCCACGAACTCCGTGACATTGGGCAATTTCTTGTTTTCTCCTGAATCTGTGTTTCTGAATCTTTAAAACATGCATGTACAGGGTTGTTGGATGGATGGCGTTGGAATAACGTGTGTAAAGCCAGGACGAGGCACCCAGCTGGGCCTGTGCCAGCTGTTATAATCACCACTTGATATTAAAGCACAGGGCTGTGCTGTGTGGCTGCAATTCCCTTCTTACAGTTGTGTAAGCCTTCTGGCCCACTGAGGCAAAATTCAGCCTGAAATCTAAGAACTGGGAGATCTGAAAGCTTTCAGAGTTAAAGCCGGACGATCATTTGATCAAGGTTAAGGGAAATGAACACAAATCTATTTCTTCGTCCATCAGGCACATAAGAAGTGATAAAAATAAACAAGTGCATTGCTGTTTACTCCACTTTTGCAATTGGAAAGGAAAAGTCCTACAGGGAGTGCCATCTTTTTTTTTTTTCTATATTTTTGCACAAAGCACGTATCCCTTCTCTTCAAAGATTCATGTTTAGAATGTGCGGTTCTGAGGAGTCAGTCTCTGCTTAGAAATTCTGTGTCCAACACGCAATACTTGTACCAAATTTTCTCAGCCTCCGAAAGTTATGAAATGTTCATGTATCAATATAAAATACTGAAATGAAGCACTGTGGACACCAGCACAGCTGGGTAGAGATTTCTGGAATTCACTGCGGCTTAAGAGCAAGGAAACTCTTAATTCCTAACAGTCCGTATTAACCCGGCAATTGCATGTACCTCGCAGGTGTTGCCCAGGAAGCTCTATTTCCTTAGAATTAATGACATGCCATTATTGTAGCCATTTTTCTAAGTCTCTAGAGTGTCTGTAATTAAGAAGTTTAACTGTACTTAAAATGATGTAAAGTGTCATTAGTCCCATGTGAAATCATTTCAGATTACTGATTTATTTGCCAGTAAAATTATCCAGGTAATTTTCTCAATCTGACTAATGTAAGTTTTCACACATGAACACTCCTACTGGATAAAGCTTGAGAATTTAGGGGGCTGCAAAAAAAAAGTTTGCTTTGAAGCCTCACAAAATTGTAATATAAAGCTTTGCTGTTGACTTCTCGGAGACAGTTTCGTTACTGAGTGGGTTGCAGTAGACCAGTGGCTACCAGTTAATTTGCAAATACTTTTTCCCTTCCTGAAATCAGTGGAAACATTCCTTCCAATAAAATCCTCAAACCTGGGTAGGACAGCTCTGGCTGAACAAGAAAATCAGCAGAGATGTTTTGCCTACCTCTACCTGGACCCATCTTTCTTCCAAACCTCCAGAACTCTCTGAACTAAATCACCTTTAGGTCCTTTCTCGTTCCCATATTTATCTTCTATGTTAGCTTTCCATTTCAAGTGTCTGGTTCATTGTTGTATTTTCATTCTCTGTGTTCTTCACCTAAAAAAAGTTTCAATAAGTGAAATTTTCCGATTAATATGGAAGGGAGAACTAGGATGCAGATTACTCTAAAGTATATGGTCCAGTCTATGGTCTTAAAACAAAACGGAAGGGAATGAGCATTTAGAAACAGCACATCCTTCTTAGGCTGGCAGTTCCCAGGGTCGTAAGGAGGGCAGTCAGGTGTTTGACACAAAATCATTATTTTCATTTATATTCTCTTCAATGCATTGTTCTATTGTGTTCAATTTTTCTAACTGTGGTTATTCTAATAAGATCAACTAATTAGGTTTATAAGGGTAACCTGATAAGCAATCCAGCACTGAGCATTGAGTTATGCCAGCTTCTATTGGCCTGGTAAGAGATACAGTGCTTTGATTCATTTAGACCCAGAACTGATGTAAGTCATCTGAAAGGGAATTCTGGGATTAGTTTGAATCTGTTAGCCTGAAACTTATACCATCATCACTCGCCCCTCCTGAATGCGGTCTGAAGACTCTTACCAGTTTTGAAAATTCTTATGCCTTGAATGTTGTTTGCACCCCATTCTCTCTTCTCTCCTTCTGGTCCTTCACTTACATGTATGTTAGTTTTTTTCACTGTGCTTCAGATGACTTATTGATGCTTTTCTATATTTTCCATTCTTTTTTCTCTGTACTTCAATCCAGATATTTTCTAATGACCTGTCTCCCAGTTCAATCTTCTCATCAGCTGTTTCTCATCTATGACTGAACTCATCTATTGAGGTTTTAAATTCTGTTTTAGAGTTTCCATTTATTTCTGTTTTTCTAGTACCAGTGTTCTGCTGAAATTCCTCATCTTTTCATTAATTTTAGAAAATATTTTATTCTTTAGGTAATCCAGTTGGATCATCTATGGTTCTCTTTCTTAATAATTTCTTTCTCTTGTCTTTTGGTCATTTGCTCTTATGTCCTGACGTGCTTGGTAATTTTTGATTGAAAGTTGACATAGAGTGTGAAAAATTAAAGGGATAACTTGAGGCTCTACATATGTGATCTTCCTCCAGAGCTACAGGATCCAATAGCACATGTGGCTATTTAAACCTAAATTAATTTAAATTGAATTTAATAAAATTAAAAATTATTTCTTTGGTCATACTAGTCTCATTTCAAGTACCTCACTTGACATCACAGATATAGATCATTTACATTGTCACTCAAAGTTCTCTTGGACAGCTCTGCTCCAGAGGATTTATTATCGCTTCTGCCAGACTATTACTCCAGGCTGTGATTGAGGTGAGTAGAATTTGGGCTTTTCTCTTTGGGAAGTCTGGTCTATTTCTGGTTGCTTTTACTCCTAGGATGAAGCCCTTCAGGGTCCCCAAATGAAATTCTGCGTTATTCACCAGCTTTCCTTTGTCTAATTTTTTCTCTGCAGCTCCATCAGACTGTCCATAGATCTGGTCAGCTCCTTAATTCCTCAGCCATTACTTTCATCTTGTCTCTAAGCCTCTACTTACCAAGAGGCAAATGCCTTAAATAGGGGGGAAAACAGCATCAAATATTCAACTTCCCTCCCATATTTCCTTTCTCTCTGCATCTTGGCTTCTCAAGTACTTTCAGTCTTAGTATATCTCAAATATCTTCAAACAGATTTTTTTTTCTTAATACAGCTTTTCTTGTTATTTTAGCAGGAGGGTGATCTGATACAAGCTCAGCTATCATAGCCAGAAGCAGAATCTTCCCGTTCTCTCTCTAACTCCCTGCTGTCAGCTTTTCATCCTCCCATTGAAATACTGAAATATTAAAACATTGAAATATTTCTGTCTGGGTCACCGGTGACCTCTCTGTCATCCAATTCAATGGTCAATTCTTAGTTCTCATCTCATATGGACTCACAGCAGCTTTTGAACCCTAAAAATATTTATTAAGCCTCCTACTTGACTTTTCCCATTAAAAATTTAATAGGCATCTCAAATTTAATGTGTCTGGTTATAAACTCTTGGTCCTCCCATTTTGCTTCCCCCTTCATCTCCCCTCATCTCAGTAAATGACAACTTTATACAGAATTCTAATTGCACTGGCAACATCCTCTGCAGTCATCTCTGACTCCTCTCTGGTGGCTTTCCATTTCACATAGATTACCTGCCAACCTCTGGACTGTGGACTACAGGCCAAAATGGTCTGTCCTCTCCCTGCTTCCTGACTTCAGCTCCTGCCACCTCCTCCTCCCTCATTTTACTCCAGTTACGCCAGTCTCTTTGCTACTCTTTGAACACGCAAAGAACTTCCTTCATTGGGATCTGCCGTTCCCTCAGTTTGGACATGCGTCACCCAGATATATGCAAGGTCTTTGTTGAAACCCCACTCCTCACAAAGGCTTTACCTGATGTGTTCCATAAAAAGCAGTACCCCTTCCATCACTTTCTATCCCTTTACCTTACATTGCTTTTCTTGTTTGCTCTTACGACTACTCAACAAGTAGTGTATTTACTTGCTTGTGTTTTGTCTTTGCTAGAATGCAAAGCTGTCAGAACGGGAATGCTGTTTTGTTCCTGCTTTAGCCTCAGTGCCACCACGTAACTGTAGAAATAATGCGCCTCTTTTACAGGTTAGGAATGGGAGAAACACAGAGATTAAGCAATCTGACCCAGGATAGGCAGCTGGTGACCGGTAGAGTTAGGACCGACCCTGGCAGCCTGACTCCAGAGTTTATGCTCTTACCTACTACGCTGTACAGAGAGTCTGATGGAGCTTTTACTTAATAGCCTGGGCCATGTGGATCCACAAAACTTCTTTTGCTTTCAGGATCTGTGCCTAAAACTAAAAAGAATCACAGTGGTGTCATCTGGCATGCCCCCAAGTCCTTTCAGAATCCTGCTTGTTTTCTAAAAAGATAAGGATGGAAAGAAAAGAATCATCCTTAGTGGGAGAAATACTGAGGTCCACGTCTAACCACCAGCATTTGAGGTCCACGTCTAACCACCAGCATTTCGCATGTCAAGCCAAAGCAAGAAAAAAGATCCAAGAGAGAAGGGGGAGAAGAGGGAAAAGAGGAAGGAATGAAAGAAGGGAAGGAAGGAGGAGGAAAGAGAGAGAGGGAGGGAGGAAGAAAGGAGGGAGATGGAGAGAGACAGACAGACAGACAGAGAGACAGAGACATCATGCAACCTCACAGAGGTTCATAATTTTACTTTTTTTCACATCATACCAGACTTATACCACAACCTAACCCTGTAATTGACTAAATGTTCTTTTCATTGATTCTGCATCAATCTAAGGAGAGGCAGGAGGAGTAAAGGAAGGAATGGAATCTTCCTAGAAGCCAAAACGTACATGCCCTTTTAATAGTTACCAATGGTCAAATAGAGAGAAGAAGCCGAAAGAAAGTGGCTCCCTGGCTGGAGAACAGAAGAACCATATGATGAGAGAACAGTCTCTGTCTGAAAGGCTGAGTGAGCAGCAGAGGGAGGATGACTCCAGGTTGGCTAATCAGACCCGGGTGCCAGGGTAAAAGTATGAATGGGTGGGCACAAGCCCTGTGCCTTCTGAATAAAGGCGTTTAATAGAGGTTAACAGTCTACTCAGGCTGTGTGTTTACCACGGGAATTTAAATAGGCTCTTACAGATAGGATGCAAAGTCTACTTAGAAAGAAAGAAAGGCATCTGATTTGTATTTACATGTGCTTTTATTTCTAAGTGTTTGCTCTCAGAAAGGTCCAAGGAATTTACTGCCTTTTGAGGCCACTTTTTCTATGAGTGGACAATTATCTAAATGTTAGGTAATTTACTTGCGTATGAAGCTGAACTCAGCCTCTCTGGAGCCGTTACGACTAGTGCCACTTCTGCTTTGCAGAGCTGCAGTGGTAAACTATGTCTCTTTCCCCAAATATCAGTTCTTCAGGTGTTTCAAAACAGCTTTCATATTCTCCTATGGATCTCCTCTGTTACATTTGCTAGTCTCTTCTTTGGTTTAACTCTCACTCTAGAGAAACTCTAAGCCCGCATTCCAGTCATTGCCGCTAGACGTTTGGAGCAGGGAGTCATCTTGCTTAGATCTCAAGTTCAACATGACTAAAACTGAATGGAATCGCTCCATTCCCCCTGGAATCTCTTCCCCCATCTTTCCCACCAGCAAGGAGTCATCTTAGACTCCATTGTTTCTCTCCCCCAATCCCAAATGAAATCAATCACCATGTCTTTGTGAACATTATCTCATTTGTTCCTTTCTTCCCATTTCCCTGGTCTTGGCTGGAAGCCACACCATAATTACCTCTCCCTTGGACTTCTAATTGCACTTCTCACTTCTAACTGCCCTTTCTTCCAATTCATCTAACATAGCCCAGTTAAGTAAGCATTTTTGTTCCAGATTGCCAGTGCATTCTCAAGGCCATTAAATAAAATTAAAATCCCTTAACCCAGTATTTGAGGTAGTCTACACTGTGGGTCTGACTCTTTAGGATTCATCTTCCCAGGTCTCTATATAAACAGCAACTACAAAAACAACACTAAAAATAGTTAAAATACATCCACTATCTCTGAATCCTTTAAATGTTTATATAGATCACATCTTCTAGAACTATGCTGTCCAGTATGGTAGCTACCAGCCATATGTGGCTCTCGAGCACTTGAAATGAGGTTAGTCTGAATTAAGATTTGCATTAAGTGTAAAATACACACTGGATTTTGAAGACCTAAGGTGCAACAGAAAGTATTTTATATCATTCATTTTATATTGACAATCTTCGTATATATTAGGTTAGAGAAAAAAACTGCTAAAATTACTTCACTTGTATCTTTTAAACTTTTATCATGTGGATCTTGAGCAATTGAAAATTACATGTGTGCCTTGAATTTGTGGCTCACATGATATTTCTGTTGAGTAGTTCTGCTTTAGCATGATAAATATGTATGCCTATAGACCAAAAAAAAAAAAAAAGGAGAAAACAATATAGAAGTAAAAGAATGCTGGGATTTGAGGGAGAATTTGCTTACTTTTAAAAAATAGTCTTTATCATTTTAATTTTCAAAATAAAAAGTATGATGATTAAGTTTAAAAATTCTCATCTTCATCCCACAAGATAACACTTTCTACACAAAGCGTTCCTTAGGAACCTCATCCTTAAATAATTTCTTCCTCATTGGATTCCTTATGTCTGTGGTCTGAGACCTGCTGCACATGGAACCATACAAGGTGTACTTAAAAAATGCCAGATGGCCAAGCCGAAGGAATCAAAATTTCTGGGGGCAGTATTGGGCATCAATATTTTATAAAAGCCATATGGCGAACCACAGACTGATAACAACAGCCCATACATGTAGCCCTTCGTAGACATTCCCTTTTAGTACAATTTGTCTGTCATTTTATCTCCTTCACTAGATGTAAGGTACACACATCTGCGTCCACCCTGCTATAGGCTTTTGTACATCATAGATCTTCAATAAGTGTTAGTAAATAAATGCTGAAAAGCTGAAAAGGATTTCCCAAAATGAAATCATTATAGATACAATTTAATGGGTTCTGTGTGTCAGTTACTGAGTTGGGCACTTAATACTTCATTTTATTCCTCACCATAATCCTATGATGTAGGCAGTGTTATTATCCACATTTGCCTGATGAGAAAATGGCTGCTCAGAAAAACAAAATAAAGCCACTGTGACACCCCACAAGTGAGTGACAGAGTCAGGAGCTGAACATAGATCGAATGATTGCAAAGCACCAACAGTTTAGCACTTTTATCCTGAACAAACAGCAGACGTTATTGCTCTCTGATGGGTACTACCACAATGCTGCCTGATCAGAAGAGTAAGAGACTGATAAAACTGATAAAACAAGTCAGGAGAAAAACCTGTCCCTGTGTGACTAGAGCTGAGTGAAGGCAGTGAGTGGAGCAGCAGGTCTGGCTTGGACTGGAGCACACTAGGGAATAATCACGGAACACTGCCGAGCCACCATTTGGACACTACTGCATCCATGGGCCAGTACACACCAGGAACACTGATCTCCCAGGACCCTTATTACAACATAGATTCGGAATCAGTAGGTCAAGGTGGGGCCTCAGAGTCTGTATTTCTAACAAGCTCCCAGGTGATGCCAATGCTATTGGTCCTCGGACCACATGAGAAGAAAGGCTGTTTGCAAAGAACTTAATACCTGGAGATTTCCTCATATGAGAGTGAAAGTCTTTGACTAGTAGCCAACTAAGTCATATGCTGGCCTGAATTTAATTTATCAGACGTTCACTGAGGGTGCCCTGTGTGCCAGGCACTCTGCAGGGTCTTGAGCATAATTAGTGCCTGATGCCCAGGAGACACAGTGGGTGTCAAAAACCTGGTTGAGTTCATGAATATCTGAGTCATGAGTCATAAGACACAGTCCCTGCTCGAAAGGTGTTCTGGGGAAGGAATGGTTAAGTAAAAGGAAAACTGCATCACGTCTGACACATGTTATAGAGGAGGGGAACTCAGGGTGGGAGTGAGAACACAGAGGACCACCTGAGGAAGACTCCTTTGGAGGAAAAGGGCCACAGTCTCTCACATCTCCTGCACAGAGAGGAAAGTGTCCAGCTAAGGAATGCTTTGATCTCTTTTGCTTAAAGTTTCCAGGATCCAGGAGTGTATCCAGCTATGTATAATTAACATTGCCAATTTAGGAAGCCTGTGTTAACTCACAGACTGTGATGCCATCCACGCAGGAGCCCGAGGTAGCCTAAGCCTGGCCTCCACTCCACTCCTTCCCTGTCTGCATCCAGTGGTTGCAAATTCTTGCCTACAATACCTACGGAATAGCTTTCCAATCTGTCCCCTGTCACCCCCACCACCACTGCTACCCCAGGAAAGGATGACTGCATTCACCTCCAAACGGGTCTCCTGTTCTCTGTCTTATCTTTCCCTTCCAGTCCTGCAATCAGAGAGATCTTCCTGAGATGCAACGCTGATCCTAGTGTTCCCTGTCTCTGTCTCTTCAGTGGCTCTCTACTGCATACAAAGAAAATAGAGCTCCTTACTTGACACACTCCTCAGGTCTCTAAGCTGCCCCTCTTCTAGCCTGAGCTTGGGACATACTGAACTGGAATTGATTGTGTATCTTGAATCCTGTCGTGGTGGACAACGTTTCCAAGCTTATCATATGCTGCTGTTTCATTCTGAATGCTGCATCTTCACTGGGTTTCCTACCACTTACCCTTCAAATCTCAGCAGAGGTTTTAGTTCCTTGACAAGCCTTCCCTGCCTGCCAAGTTGGGTACAGGATGGTTAAATCAACTAATATAGCATTTACTAGACTACATTGTAATTATTTTCCCCACTTGAGTCTGAGTACTTGTTCTAAAGGGAAGTCAGTGTCTTGTCAGTATGTTTCTAATACCTCGTGAGGCTCCATCACTTAGTAGAAACTCAATGAGTATTTGCTGGGGTCGCCATCCTAGGCAATCAGCCCCGTAACAAATACTCTGTCTCCTCAAGCAGGCGTGAGAACCTGATTAGAGAGGAGCTTTATCCATGTTAGAAGTTGGATGAAGGTTGTAAATAGGTCTGTGGGTGTCCCAGTGGATGAGTGACAACTACGCAATATTTATATAATCAGTACTAACTGAATGGACTAGAGAAAATGAGTTTGGGAACAAAAAGCCCCACTCTGGCCAGCCTAGTCAGTGTAAATACTGTCCACACCGTCATTTAACCAGCCACCTGGAAATACCTAGTCTCCCAAAGGATGAGTTGGCAGCCAAAACTGAAGAAATTTCCCATTACCAATGAGGGCTTTTTTTTTAAATCCTCTGTTCCACTGACAAGAATATAAAAGCATGGAATTCTCTGTAGACAAGAAGAGAAAAATCTGAATGTGATACGAAGTTCATATCTTACTATGCATTACATTTTAATTAGAGAAAATGATAAGTTAATAATGTGAAATTTTTGTGTGGGAACTGCTACTATTATCAGTAAAAACACAACACTGAAATAAAATTACAGAAAAGGAAATATCACACCTTTGTTTCTAAGGAATTTGCATTAAGCTCAGAAAGAGCGAATAATGAGGAATGAAAGAAGTCTTTGTTATTCAGCAATTTCTGTGATCTGCCAAAATGTCAAATAATCCATTTAATCAATCAGAAAATTAAAGAATGTGGCAAACCTCAAGGTAGTTTGAGATTACAGCTGTGCAAAGTACTTCAACTATGGCATGCATCTGTGTCACAATAGCAATTACTTAATGACTTGGTTTTCTATAACTTTGTTGACGTGAAAATACAATTTAGGTTTCAGATTAATTGCAGCCTCTCTCCTATTTGAATCTTGTGGTCTTGATTTGAGTCTGTTTACATGCATTCTTTCAACATGTGCTTTAATGAGTCTCACTTTTATAGGGAAACCACAGCTATTGAAAAGAAACCCTTGCTATGTTTTAGCCAAAAACTTAATTATAATCCCCAAGTCTTTCTTAGAATGTAGTAAGATCAAGCTTGGGGGTTGGATTTGAGGATTTTGAAAAGAAACATTAAATATTCAGATAACCCAGGATGGGGAGATCACTCATTTGATTATTCAACAGATGTTGAGTTCCTTCTGTACAATAGGCTGCCTGGTAAGTGCTCGAGAAAAGTACGGGCAAGACTAGAAATAGTCCTTTCTGTCATGGAGCCTGAGTTATATTTGGGGGCAGTGGGGTCAGGGGAAAATGGGTGGATTGAATAGACACATACAAGTTACAGCTTGAAATCAGAAGGGAGGTGAGAACTATACCAAGGATTACTCCTTGGTTTCTACTTTACACAATGGGTAGAATTCACAGAGACAGGAAGCTGGGAAGGAGGCCCAGGTTTAAGGCAGAAGATAACTAATCTGTTTTGAAGAAATTTGACTTTGAATTTATTTTGATGTTGCAGATGATGTACCTGTGAAATATCCTACTGGAGATGTCTAGAAGGTACTTGTGTCTATGGATTTGAAACTCAGAAAATTGACAGGGAAGAAGTTGCTGAAGCCTCTAAAAGGCTTACCCCTGCGAGAAATGAGGAAAAGATCGAGTCCCAGATCCTGAGTAGCTTCAGACTAAATATACGGCCAGGATGAAAAAGCCAACACAAGAAATGGAGCCGTAGCCAGAGAAAGAAAAGGGAACCTAGGAAACTGTTGTGTGAGAGATGTCAAGAGAAGAGAAGATACACTTTTAAAAGGCTCTGATCAACAGGGTCGACTGTTATGGAGAAGTCAGTAGAATGAGAACTGAAATAGTTCCTTCAATTCATCTACATGCAGCTATTGGTGACCTTAACATGGGCTGTTTACAGATATGAGTCATAGGTTATAAGCAAATTGTAGTGAACGGAGAGTAAGCAGGAGGGAAGGAAAAGATGGTGATTATCATCATAATACTATTGGCTTCCACTGGTACAACATTTCCTATGTTCCAGGCACTATTTTAAGTCATAACTCATTTAACTCTCAGAACAAACCTTTAGGAAACACCCTGTGGTTTTACTGTTTCTCCCGAGAGGATGAGTAACTTGTCTGAGGTCACACATAATGACAATGCTCTGAAAAAGTTTTGTACATGAAGGAGAGGAGAGATTTATTTAGGAAAGTAGATAGAGGGGTTGACTCTAAAAGTAGCTTAGAGGGAAGCCCCTGGTTTGCTTTTGCAGCGATCGGAAAAATGTATTTCTAGCCCCTCAATGATATGGAGAGATGACGGCCGTATCTCCCATGTTCCACCCCTGCATCTCCCATGTTCCACCCCCGCCCCAGGAGAAACGGAGGCATGTGTCCCAGTCATGGCCCCAGAGAGTCTGAGCCTTGTTCAGCTGCCAAGGAGGATCAGAGTGGTAAATGCTTTGTGTCAAAAGTTATCATCCTTAGACTAAAAATCCCTTTTAATTCTATTTTTACATCTGTGTGACAATAGAAGGAATGACTGAGCTGTATTTAGGTGTGGAAATCAGACAATGGGACAGTATCCACTCTGTGTGGTCTAGTTTCATGGTATTCAGGAAGTTGTGGTCACCTGCTCTGAGACTAGGGTTAAGTGTCACTTCTCTAGGACGCTTTTCTGATCCCCCAAAGGGAGCCCATCACACATCCACTGAACTCTGCGTGCCCCTTTTCGTAACCGTCATCTCTAGTTTGACTGCTTTTTCTGTGTCTGCCACCCACGCCTTTAGTCCCCACGGAGGATTGAGTCTGCCTTGTTCTTGGCACCATCCCAGCCCCTGGTACAGGGCTTGGCACATGAACCAGTGAGTGAACTTAAAATTGCCAAGTTAAATTTCAAGTGAATTACATTTTGCCGTTTTGTGTCAAATTTCCAACCTAATAACCCTCTAGATGCTGTACCTCCAGTCCACAGCATTTCTGTTGTATCGCTTGAGCTGAGCCTCAAAACAACCTGAAGTAAGGATGGAAATTATCCCAGAGTACAGATGAGGAACTAGAGTCAAGAGAGGAAGTGACCTTCACATGCTCACACAACCGGCCAGGGGCAGAGTTGGGTCCTCAGATTGTAATTCTACTGTCACGTTCACTAGCTGTCATTGGACAGTGTCCTCTGTGAGTACAGAAAGCTGCTTCTGTGGATTGCAAAAGGTTGACTGAGTCACTTTGAAATATCTATTCCATCACTCTCCTTTATTCTTGATGTCGCCTGCCTTAATAGAATTAGAGTAGAAACCTTCCTCCACTGTGCTGTCTATACAAGGAAGTGGAGGAGGTCTGGAAAAGTCTCCCAAGGGACCCAGTGACCCTTGGCAGTGTGCTTCCCATGTGGGAGGCAGAAAGCTTACTGTTTGGATACTCAGAGGACATTTTGCCCCGATAGGGCCAGCCCTGCCTTTTCTAGCATCATTCTGACTTTAAGCAAGAATTATGGGAAAACGTTAGCAACAACAGAAAAAAAAGCAGCAGCTGGTGGGAGTTGGGGGCGTGAGGGTGGGGAGGAGCGGTCACTAACCCTCCCTCTCCTGGGCAGGTTCAACCATTAGAGGAAACAAGGTAAGGGATATGTGTGTGGAGGGTGGGGATGGGCACACACTCCTGTCTCCAGCCTCTGAGACGTAGAAGGAATAAGGGGTCCTGCAGTATCACCACGTACAAAACACAGAGGGTGGGTTTGGAGCTGGGGCCGCTGGCACACCTTGTAGGAGTATGCCCTGGATCTGAGGACGGATATCAGGGATGTATGAGAATATGTGAAAACCACCCAGTGATCACAATCTCTCAGACCCTCAATTTCTAAATCTGAAGAAAAAAAAAATGAGGACAATGACTTACTGGTGAGATGTATGTAAACGACACGGCCTGAAACAGACTGTTGGTGGATGATTGTTTTTTTAGTTCCTGTGCGCCTTGGAGGGGAAGATGGTGTGGAAATGGAGTGAGAGGATATGAGGCTTTGAATATCTGAAGATAAGGTTATTTTCTAGACTTGAGAGGGTATAGCAGCTGACAGATGCTGGGAATGCAATTGGCTTTAAAGATTTGGATTTGATAAAACTGGGGAAAATATTTACGGAAATTATTTTCTACAATCTAAATGTTAGGTAGTTTAGATAGAAATGAGTACTGGGCAGGGGGAGAGGAAGGGGAAGGGAACAATGCAGAACACAAGGAACCTGAGCTGTCAATCAACCAGAGTGATGGAACCTGAGTTGTCCATCAATCAATCATCTAATCAATCAATTATGAAACCAGGGTATAAAAACAGGAGAAACAAAGGAACAGCGCCATTTTTCCTCTCCTGGAGCAGCCCGCTTCCGCTTCTCAGGAGGGTACTATCTTTCACTATTTTTTTAAACTTCACTAATAAAAATCTTGCTTATATCACGCTTTCTGTCTCTCATCAAAAATTCTTTTTTTTTTCAGGTGACTAAGAACCGAGGTAATTCTTATTTCCCTTTTCCCGGTAACACTGATTTTGGTGCTGTGACTCAGATTGCGTGCTTCAACCTAATCTTTCCTCCTCCATCTCCCTCTCGCTCCCCGAGGCCAGCGGAGCACAGGCTCCTGGGGCCGGGCTGTGGAGGCTGGAGCGAGGACAGGGCGCGGGGCTCCCAGCGGTGCTGGGCCGGCCAAGCAGCGAGCGGCCCGTCTGGGGCCGCGCGCCGCCCCCCCCCCCCCCCCGCCCGCCGCGGGGCTCCAGGGGCAGCTAACCGGGCTTACTCCAGAACCGCGGTAAACGCGTCACTTCCGGCCCTTACGCCGGACTGGCCTATAGAGAAGACCGCTGACCGCCTGAAAACAATGCTCAAAGGAGAAGCTACGAAACGAGGAGAGGAGAAGATGGCATGTGAGGTAGACAGCTGACTCAAGACGCGGGACCAGGCCTGTGTACCGATTACTTTATCACTCACAACTTTACATACTGGTCTCTATCCTTGGCTGGGGGTCCTTGCTTCTGCTTTCTGACCTCTGCTATGGAGTTCTCTGAAAAACACCCTCCGTCAGTCTCTGACTCTCTTTGTCCCACTGGTCACTGCAAAGTCCTATGGCTCCGACAGGGGTGCCCCCCTCTGGGCTATAACTTACTCACTCTCCGACCTAAAAGAGAACTCCCAGTTTCCCAGTGCGGCTGGGCCTCGCCCCTGGTGCCACTGTTTCAACCTGTGGTGCCCTGGGAACTCTCATAACCGTATTATTACTCTTATTCACTGGCCAGCAAGTATTTGGCCACGGCTTTCGTACATGGCTTGAGTAACACTGTCCCTGGTGGCCTTTTCTAGAAAACCACCGTGGACAGTAACCACGGGCTGCAATGTCTCTGACTCCTTTCTGGCTTCATGTCCCTCCGGGGACACTTGCTCAGGCAAGAAAACATCTCTGCCTTAGAAAACTGAGCTGCTGGAGTTCTAGCTCAAGTTCTCTTCTGCTGCCTTCCCCATGCAAGAGCTTCCATAGGGACCCTCTACCCCTAACTCCCTCCTCAATTTTTGTCCCGTTTCTCTGGCTGTCCCAGTTGAGCAGCTCTTCTGCTCCTGGATCACTGACCACCCGCATGGTTAAAACTGACTATTTCCTCGGACTGCGGAGACTCTCAGCTCATGGTAAGACTGTGGCCGCTTTCCCCACCCAGAGAGGAGGCCGGGATGCTGGGTCCTCCTCCTGTGGGGACCAGTGACCCTGGGACGCCAGGCTTTCTTCGGTCCATGGCTTCAGGGTACTCTTGGCTACAGGCAGAAGACTGAGACATCAGACTATAGCCTGTGGGCTTCACCTCAGGATGCTGAGCTCTGAAGCCCCCCCTTCCCCCAGTATCCTGCCCTTTAGGTGGAAAGCCAACAGTTGATCCCTGCTGTGACTCCCCTGGGTTACATCTTAGCCAAAAGCATGGCCCATAAATAGGAGCATAAATTCAAGCACCTTGCTCCAGCTTAATCTCTTCTACAATGCACAAGGCAAATGTCTAAAATACCATATATCCAGATCTTTTATTTGCTGAGGGACAGCAGTGATCTCCTAAAGAAATGCAATGGTTGGCCATGGTTACTATCAGCAACCTGCTGTCCCCAACACCTCCTTGAGAGGGGGTCTCCCTTAAACGTACATCCTCCCCTGCTCTCCCTACCATATACCTCTCATTGAACGGATAAATTTCTCACCCAATCTGCCCCCAGTATTAGACAAAAACTCCAAAAGGCAATTCAGGAACCCAGAGTAACTCTTGATAAATGTTAACCGTTGCTGCCACAGGTTTTTTTTTTTTTTTTTTTTTTTTTTTTTTAAATTGAGATCAGGTACAAGAGGCCAAGGCTCAGGAGAAGGAAAGAAGGAAAGAGGCCAGGCCTGCCCAGATGAGCAGCCACCGTCCCTAAGTCCTCGGCCCCCAGCAGCACGAGACAAGCCTGACGATCAACAAAACATCTGCCGCTGACCTGGTCTTGGGCCAACAAATGCCCCTGTAAGGACAAACCTCCAAGATCTGCCTGCTTTTGGTGTAACAAGCAAGGTCACTGGGTGGCCCTCTGTCCCTCGAGCCAAATGGCCCGTCGGGGAGAACCGGCCTGCGACCTGCAGATGGTTGTCTGGGACTAAAGAAGCTCCCTGCAGTCAGCCCCAATGCAAGAGATCTCCATCCCTGGGCTGCAGCCGCGGAGACAAATGGATGCAGCAGGTGGGACAATAACTTTCCTTTTGGATACTGGGGCCACTTACTCTGTCCTAACTTCCTTCTCCATACCCTTGTCCTCTAGACCCTACAACACACCTATCCTTCTTGTCATTAAGAAGGATGGGGCCTACAGACTAGTCCGAAATTTAAAAATCATAAACAAGGCTGTAGTGCCTCTTCATCCCGTGGTTCCAAACCCTGATCTGTTACTGCAGACATACCTCCCAGAGCCCAGTGGTGCCCCACCTTAGACCTAAGCATGCTTTCTCCTGTGTACCCCTTAGTCCCCAGTCCCAGTACTTATTAGCCTTTCAGTGGGACTCACCCAGTGGGTGTCAGCGCCAGCTAACCTGGACAGTGATACCACAGGGGTTTAGACAGTCCTCTTTGGGCAAGCTTTGGCCCAAGATTTATAGGACTTACAGCTTTAAAAGGGGCTAAAGTATGTTAATAATCTGCTTATTTGTTTCGCTACCTGAAAACAGGCCACTCAGCATAACAATCCAAACTCTTAACTTCTTGGCTGAGCAAAAATAAAAGGATTCCAGGTCTAAGGCCAAAATGGTCAAAGAAGAGGTAACTTATCTAGGAGTTGTTCTGACTCCTGGAAACCATAGCCTTTCCCCTGAACAAATTCAGGGAATCTTATAACTCCCTAATCGCACTATTTGAAAACAGCTCAGGGCATTTCTCGGACTAACCGGTTACTGTGGGCTTTGGATCCCTAACTATGGGTCCATAGCTCAACCTCTGTATGACAGTTTAAAGGGTAAGGATGACTCAGTACCCCTCTAGTGGGGTCCTTCCCAACAGGAAGCAATGGAAGAATTAAAAAAAATCTCCTAGTAAGATCCCTGACCTTGGGGCTTCCAGATCCCACAAGGCCCTTCCAGTTATATTTTATGAAAGGAGAAAGAGCCTTGGGGGTCCTCACCCAACGGCTGGGTCCTACCCAACAGCCTATGGGATACCTCTCCACATGGTAGATCCCACTGCTCCAGGCTGGCCTTCCTGCCTAAGAGTGTTGGGAGCCCTCTCCACTCTCCTGGAGGAAGCTTCTAAGCTAACTCTGGGGGCTCCTATACAAGCATAGGCTAACCACCAAGTTTCTGATCTTTTAAAAGGCAAGGGACATTTCTGGGTCTCAGATACTTGGTTTCTTAAATATCAGGCATTATTATTGGCAAACCCAGATGTGCTGTCTCTGTCTGTGGGACACTCAATCCTGCTACACTATTACCATCACCAGACGAGTCTCTTCCCTCTCACCTGTGTCGTGAGACCCTATCCATTTCTCTAGGAGCTAGAACAGACCTCACCGACAAACCCTGGAAAACCCTGATGAGATCTGGTTCACAGACGGGAGCCACATATTCTTGTGAACTTAGTGATCTGCAACTGCTTCTCAAGCAACACTCCAGTGAGATTGTTCCATCACCCTAGAGGACTATGGATCCCTGTTAGATAAACCTCTTTCTTAAACATCTACTGGCTCTAATCTTTTTTCTTTTAGGGCCCCAATCAGATTATTTTAATACTAATTCAAAATGTCTCTGACATTAGGGTCCTTCTTTTTATTCTTCCTTTAGTTCACTGGACTAACACTCCAACATCTGCCTTTTAAAACCTAAACCAATAGAAAGCACAGAAATAAATTTTTTTTAAGACCCTCGTCTGCTCCTTTCATCCCTTAGCAAGGATTAGGTCTATATACTTGACCTCTGTCTTTTCAACCTTCTTACAAAATGTGTTTCTTCTCGTCTAGAGTTAAACTTCAAGTGGCTATACAAGGTAAGTAACCAATTGGCCAAGACAGCTTTTATGCAAGCCCCTCAGTGGACACCGACCCTTGGCTCGCCATCTGCCCAGTGACAGCCATCTAGTCTAGGACCCCAACGGGTTCCATCGTTGCCCTAGATCAGCAGGAAGTAGCTAGAGCGGTCGTCACCCTTGACATCTCAAAGACTTGGGGTCATGTGACTAGAGGGAGGGACGTTAGATATTTTAGATAGAAATGAGCACTGGGCTGGGGGGAGGAAGGGGAAAGGAACAACCCAGAACACAAGGAAACTGAACTGTCAGTTAACCAGAGTGAGGGAACCTGAGTTGTCAATCAATCAATCATGAAACCAGGATATAAAAACAGGAGAAACAAAAGAACAGTGCCATATTTCCTCTCCCAGAGCAGCCCACTCCCAATTCTTGGGAGTGGACTATCTTTTACTATTTTTTTTTTCACTTCACTAATAAAAATCTTGCTTATATCACACTTTGTCTCTCATCAAAAAGATTTTTTTTCAGGTGACTAAGAACAAAGATCATTCTTATTTCCCTTTCCCCGGTTAACATTACTTTTTCCCCTTCCTCTCCCCCTGCCCAGTGCTCATTTGTATCTAAACTACCTAACATAAATAAGAAGGGGCCATAACTGAAAAATACATATTTAAAGTAAAGATAAAAATTTCCTAAATCATGTTTGTTGTTTGTGCAAAGCTTGGTTTGTTTCAGGTGAGCCTCACAACTTTCTGTCCTTGAATTTAAATTTTTGCTCCTGAAACAAACAGATATGCCTGCATGTACATATCTAAAGCCCCTACAGCTCAGGTGAGTGACTACTAAGTTCATTTTGGAGACTTCTTGTCAATTTGAGTTACTTGTTTATTTTACTGGACACTTACATTTTCTTTAGAGATATTCATGCTTATCAGTAAATAATTGTGTATTCTCCATAAATAGTTTGAAATTTCAGACTTCCTGCATTTAGCGAAGGCAACCAGGTTAAGATACATATTCGTACATTAATGCTTTTTTTCGGGACACGCTGTCCTATTTAAGCCATCAATTGATTCAGCCTTCAAGATCTTTCTGAAAATAAACAGAGCTCTGATAATTATTTACCATGGATGTTAAGCACTTTTTGATCTTCGGTTACGGCATTCTTGGAACAATTCAATCCATGAATAAGGTAAGAACACCTTATCTGAAAAGAGATCTTATGAAGGCATACATGTGAGTGAAAAAAGTACAGGACCAGATTTTAGCCTTTCAAAGGAAAGACAAGATATAATTCTAAGTTTTTTATTAGTGTACATTACCCTGGAGAGAAATGGGAGGTTATGTGTGTTTATATGTTAAGATACATGTCTTCAAATATGTATAGCTTTTTATAAATGTATGGGCTGGTTTGAATAGTCATTCCCACAGTGTCCAAGTGACAATTTTGTATTAGCTCCAGAAAAGCACAAAATCTTCTTCTTTGGTAAAAAGACCAGTTCTCTAATGGTTTTGCTTATATTCAAAGAAATGCAACAAATGCTACCAGTTTCTCAGTTGTCTTGTAATTTTTTGAAATTCAGAAAGAAGGTAAATGTGAAGGGGCCAGATTGTGCAAGAGAGACTGAGATAAACAGAGGCTTCCAGAGCAAGTTAACACAGCAAGTGGAACAGGAAGTTCAAGTCAAAAGTTACATCCTACTCCCCATAAATGTATCTAATCTCAACATCAAGACAGACTCTTGTGGACATTTTGACATTAATGAGGAACAGGTGGACACTGATAGTTCAGAGTTAGCACAGTGTGCTCTGATTCCTGTGAGCTGACTCACGGTTTTCACATATTTTCAGGTGCTGATTTGAGAGCCCTCACTTCCAGACTTGCTTGCAACCCATAGTATGATCTTGGAACTTCATTGCCTCCTATGTATAATAGAGGAATTGGAAAATATAGTTTCTGACTTCCTTCCATTTCTAGAATAATTTATTTCATGCTAGATCTAGAATCAAAGTTCAAAGTGTAAATAAAAATAGCACATTTGTGTATTCTCGGGGGAATCCATCAAAAGAACTGAGAGAGCAAGGGAATCTGGTGAACTCAGCAGAAATCTGTGTGATACTGCTAAAAATAAAAAAGTCAAACCAAAATTTTCTGACATTTTCCTTCTGTTTGGAGTGTCAGTTGGTATAACATGCCTGGTAAGCAATTTGGTAATATAAATGAAGAGCCATAAAAATGCCCATGAACTTCTGAGTCAGTAATTCCACAACAAAGAATTTGTCCTAGGGAGGAATTTGTATAGAGCTTAAAGGGCAAAGATGCTCATCATGATATGACTTACAAGGGAGGAGACTGGAAAAGTAAGCGTGTTTTGTTTTGTTTTGTTTTGTCTTAGGAGAGGATAATGCTTAAAGCATAGTTAATTCAAATGATGAGAAGTACAAGCGATTTTTTGCTGATATGATATATAATGTCAGTATCTTGACCCCCTAGATGTGAGGAAGTGCCCAATGAATATTACTTCATTCAACAAATATTTGAGTGTCTACCATGTGCAAACATGATTCTAGACTCTGGGGGTAAAGCAGTAAACAAAAGAGACAGGTCCATCCCCTGGCCTCCTGGATCCTTATGTTCTAGTGAAGAAAGGCAATCAATCAATTAATTTTTAAAAATCAGGTAAATATATAGTATATCAGATTTTGAAAAATGTTATCTACAGAGAAAAATAGATCAGAGTAAGATGCTGGGAGTGAGGAGAAGGAGGGAACTTATTTTATAGCCGCTTGGCAGGTCTCACTGCCAAGGGGACTTCTGAGCAGACTTGAGGCAACGAGAGGGTGGGATGTGTAGATTTCCAGAAAGAGTGCTCTAGGTAGAGGAAACAGCAATTTCAAAGGCTCTGCAGTAGACGTGCACTTGGTATATTTAGGGAATATCACAAAATCAGTGAGGCTGGACTCATTGAGCTAGGCAGGAGATGAGGTCAAGAGGGGGACAAACGCAGGCCTTGTGAGGCCTGTGGGTCATGGTAGGGATTCTGAACTGAAGTTAGTAAGCAGTTAAGCCATTTATTGAGTCCCCTTTGCATAGCCTGATTTTGGAAGACCAATAAACAAACTCCCAGAATATTTTTATATCTCTTGCCTATAAAGTTTTATTTCGTAATGCCCAAATAAACACATGAAAGAGAAAAGAGCGAACAGAATGAAAGAATGAACCACGAGGGCTGCTATTATTACTTCAAACCAACCAATTTATGTTCTGTTAATCTTGATCAGGACTAACGGTGGAAAGAAAAGTTAAGAGGCCTGGCAAGAGTGGATCGTCACATGTCTGGAGGCCTCTTTGATGGAAGGTCATGAAGAGAAGAGCCCTCCAGTAGCATCAGGAGAGATTTCTTCAAACCTCATCCCATGCCACCCTTTGACCATCAGTGTTTTGAATCTAAGGATAGCCTCATCTGTAAGTACAGGGTCTGGGGCAGCTCCCTCTGGAGTAGCTACCCTTGGGAGATTGGACACTAAGAACTGGTTTAGAGATGGAAAACCTAAAACTCATGACCAAGAAGGTTGTGTTATTTGGTGCTCACTGAGATTGTGGGCTCACTCTGTTCTCCTGTGTAGACCCCACTCTGATCCAGAGCTGCTGTTGAACCTCCCCTTCAGTCATGGCTTCCATGCAGGTGTGAGTGACTTTGGTTATAAAGGTGGGCAGGTGAGAGTGTGGGGCAGCATAAGCCCATTCCCACTGGGACAAAGACAACTCAGAGCACATGCTACTTGGTGAGGTCCAAATTGTGACTAAAAAGATGACGCTTTTGCTAATTGAACCATGGTTTCAGAGTTCCTGGGACCATCCAAAGAATGAGAGACGAATTCTGAACTCTTTATTTCACCAAATAGGAGACCTCATAATTCCACAGCACCATTTTGGGATTTTGAATGTGCAGGACAATGTGGAACTTTTCTTAAGCTGGCCATACCCAGATCCCGTGGCTATTACCTTCCATTGATTAAGATAATGTCGTGGGTGAAACCTCTGATGAAGTGCAACTTCTGATGAAGATTAGGGAAGGAAACAATGTGAGGATTGTTCTGCCCCACATTCACACTCTCACTCTTTTCTGATGCGAGTCTCTCTTGCTTACGCCATGACCACTGGTGAGACAGAGCTTTACTCCTTCACTTGCTGAGTGCAATGACTTTTTACTGCAGTATTTTGTTCCACTGGTCAGCATATTTATGTGCACTTTACCTAGGAATACACTGCAAGTTAATGGCCAATCAGTTACCCTGAAAAGGCCAGTGTCTACTGACAGATTCATCATCCAGACCTGCTGGGGAATGCTAAGCCCTTCTTGGAGGCTACCACTTTTGCACAAGTTGCCTCATAGTTACAGCAAGTATTGGAGTTTAAGGACAATCACACAAGAATACAGGGAAAGCCTGGGCAAATACACGGCCATCTTTGAAATCACGGTCGTGCTGGCAGTCTAGACTTGTCCTGTCCCACACGGGTGTAAGAGCTAATTGCAGCCCACTGAGCTTCAGCAGTAACTAATTAATCTAAGTAAGAGTGTCCTGAAAGCTACTGTCTGTTTCTAATGATACTTGTGAAGATACTTAGAAGTAAATATGGGCTCCAGGGTTCAAGGCTTTGTACATTGGAAACATTTCCAAGAACCACACATTTGAGCTTTTAATAAATTCCTTGATAAATTAATTTCTAAGTCCCTGACTCCTGCCTATGGAAATTTGGCTGATGTTCTAAATCCCAAAAGGGCTCCTTCTCTGATTCTAGGGAATATTCCTTGCTCTGGGCCCCTAGAATAATTTTGTATATGTCATTTTATCTTGAATGTCCAAGATATATAAGAATGTAATATCTACCCTAGTACAGAATTAGATTCTCCTCACTCTGTAGTGAGTGTAGACCTTTAACTGGGTATGTGTTCTCGAATCATACAATCTGCTTCTTGTGGGGATATAGCTTTTTACTTATCCCCTCCCCCATTTTCTTCCTTCCTTCCATTCCCATTAATTTATCCAGTAATATCTGAATATCTACCAAGGATTAGGGATATTACTAGGATCTGGATATACAGGGGTAAGAATAGGGGTATAAAAAAACAAATTCAGTTATAATTTTAAAAAGTGTGGACACAAATATAGTGTCACTGATTTTCACTATAGTCTATTTTTATAGCAGTACACTTACATTATTCTGTGATTTTTTTTAACGTTTCAGCATTTGTGTCCCTGCAAAGTCCTTTTCCTTATCCATAGTTATCCTATAAACTAGTGATAAAGTCAATTATAATTTCTATATGTTTAAAAGTTAAGCTAGTAGCAAAGTGACAACTAAATTGACCAATTTCCCCGAGCAAATTGATATGCAAATGCAGGGAGGATAGAGTTCTCTTGGCACTACCAGTGGGCAGTTTCTAAGGAAAAGACATCATTTATCTTTCTGGAGCAGTCCAGACATTTTCAGAGCACAGGCTAAAATCCCATCGTGTGGAGGAAATGGAGAGGCAAAAGACGATGAAAATAAGTTTTATTGGAATTCTCAGTGGAAAAAAAATACAGAAAACCAGTAAAATGAGTAGAGGTCAATAGTCAATATTAAAACAAACAGTCAAGCCAAAATAAATATACAGAAAACAGGAGACGTGAAAATAGGGCAATCATCATTAAAACAATTCAAGGGAAAAAAATTAAACTATTGATCCAACTGAGGGATTTCAACCACATATGGAAAGGAGGCAACTAGGCATTCTTTTATTGTTTTTTAGTTACTTGCTTGCGTTTTATTAGACATTCTAGTCTTCTCTCTCGCAAAGGTGCTGTTTTTAGACCAACATCTGAAGGGAGGGGAGGACATGAGAGGGAGAGAAAACGGAATGAGAGAGGAAGGGAGGAAAAGTCGTATTTCAGTCGATTTTTTAAATATGCTAAATGCTTTGTTAGGCACAGGTAGGCATGCTTTCATTTAATCCTTCCAACGTCCCCCTAAGGTATTATTTCTCCCCATTTTAAAGATAAAGAGGCTCAGAGTTTTAATGACTTGCCCCAGGTCACGAAGTTGGGGTAGCAGAGGGATTAGAGCCTGACTCTGTTCCAAAGCCCCCCTTGCCTCTGACACCAGGTGTTTCTGGACTACACTACCCCTGTAAAGTGGAAATCAACTCTTAGTGGATTCATGGATCTGAGGAGGTGTTGACCAATCCTGCCCCCCAACCTTGTAGAACTTTTCTGGAGCTTGGGAGTAGAGCAATCTGGACCACATTTCCAAGAGGGCAAGTCTGATTTGACTATTTCTTCTTTGTTTCAGAAAAAAGACCACAGCTGGAGAAAGGAGGCATAGGAGGACTAAATGCTCCCTCCCAGATCAGCAGGCTATAAATAGTTCCCCTAGAGCACGGTCCTTAATAGAGAACGGAGAAAATGTATGGTAAACAGAAATGTGCAAACCTAAATGCGCATGTAAATCAATGATTACAAAGATGAATCAACTCTTGTAACCTAGATTCCTTAGCTGTCAAAATCTCAGGATAGAGAAACGCAAAGAAACACCACACGTAGCAAAGCTATACGCTAAATTATTTCTCCATCACGTTCACAGCTCCACAGGCTAACGTTTTCTATACTGATGGCCCCTTCTTAGTTGATGATTTTTCACAATGTATTTCATGGCTTCCATCCCTACATGAGACTTTATTACTATCACATAGGAATAAAAAGCCATAAAGCACTAGAGTGAATTTATCTTGGTCGGATGCAAAACTTATTTTCTTCACATGACTTCACAACCATTTCAAAGCTAACCAATCATTTCATGCTACATTAAGGAACATTTTAAACTACACGTAAGTGACAGGAAGCACACTTAAATTGTGACATCACAAATTAACACAATTTTATCCTTCAACGACATTCTTAGCTACAAGGACCAGGAAACAAGACTAGAAGACACTCAGCAACACGCAACCACTGAATGCACCCAAAACAAAGGACATTGGGGAGAATTCCTGGAGAAAAGCGCATTACTTTGACATTGGACTTGGAAACACATGAGGAAAGACAGAAGACAGACAAATCACTGATACAAACTGAAACCAGGGGATTATTTCAAGCCTCTTGTTTCAACTTTTTCCCTAGGAAGTGTTCTCACATGCACACTGCCAGCTTTTAGACTTTTCATATTGGAGCAGGTTTGGGGGCAGGGGGCTTAGCACCTGCTTGCACTGTCAGCATTAAGGCTTCTACACTTAAATAACAAAAAAGAAAGAAAGAAGGAAGGAAAAAACCTATAGCATGCTAAGGGACCACAAGTGCTAACCGCTCACTAACAGACCTTCATGGAGGGTGACACCATCTCCCACCCGCATGTATGGAAGCAAATATCGAATTATGCCGGAAACAGTGCTGTGCACGAAATCCCTGTGATCTAAGTAACTCCGGTCCACAGCCCAAGAACATTCTTTATGCGGCAGTAAAGTGACATTGCTCTTGGAAATAAGAAAAGTGGCCACGTTGAAACCCAGTTCTCTGGGACCACTGAAAACTCAATGCCATAAATTGCCATGGATTTTCTGCCCTTTCCAAAATCAACTTGGAAGGCCTGTTTACCGACTCCTGAAACAGCATGCCGGACTCTTAAGCCCTGCCTTCTGCTTTTGAAAAAATACTGATTTATTCAAATTCAAATAGAAGAAACAAGCACTCAAGTTTCTCATTAGGAGTAAAGTCTAGGCAAGTTCTTCCCACCCAGGATAACGAAATCCTGCTTCATGTGACTCACCAGGAGGAGACTGGAAATAGTTAAGTGAAAGGAAGTGCAGACATAAATTCAGTTATCATGCATGAAACATGCAAATGATTTAAGCACGACATCTGAAACTCTAGTTTATATTCATTAGTCTCAGGTTGCACTTTTGAAGGAGAAAGACATGCTAATTGGGTCCAGATTAATGCACTCCCAAACCTCTCCAATTTGTTTCTAGGTGAGGGTTAAATGATATGTATTAAAATAAACACAGCTGCTCCTCTTCCTCCACCTGCCCCCCCATTCCACCTTGACCTCCACCCCCAGCTGCCTCACCTCCCCAGCCTCCTCCAGCACACCTCTCCTTCCTTTAGGAAAGGAATTTCAAAGCTCTCAGATTTTCCCTTTGAAAATACATTGCAACAAAATCCCTGTCTCTTAGCCTTTTCAATACTATCCCTTCCCCAACAAGCCACCAAACTCCAGAAAGCGAATCAGTCACAGGTTACATCCTGGTGGGCCTGACGGGGGCAGCCAGGATGTGCAGGTGGGCAAGCAGCCCAGTGTTTCCACAGACAGCACTTATTTCTACACGTTTGGGCCTGAGTCCTTGGACCAGGAAGTACTGCAAGGTGGTTTCAAAGTGTCCAGGCACATCCTTGCCTGAAGCCTGCGTTGCTGCAGGTTGGCCTGGCGATCCCGTGCCTCAGCCGTGTGGGGAACCAGAGGCCCCCTGAGAGGGAACTTGGGCTTTCTGGTCGCCGCTCTTCCTCACTGGCCCCCTGGCCAGCGAAGACTGGCGCAAAGCAGAGGGCACTCGAGGGGTCTTTCAAAAGGACCGCTCTCCCCTCTCCCTGGCAAAGTTATCCTTAAAAGAAGAATGTTATTTGCTTGTTTGAGAGGTCAGTTCGTGACGTAAAGAAACAACATGTTTTAGGGAGAATGGCATCTTGTAAATAATGGAGCTTTGAAAATAGCCAAATATTCTGTCCTTGGGTTTTGGACCCAGTCTTTAGAAAACCAGAACAAAGGAAGAGGAGCCATAGGCTGCTGCTGGGAACAGACTCAGGCAGGAAGGGATCCTCTCTGAAAGAGCTGCCCATCAAAGAGTTAAATGAGGGACCAAAAAAAAGGGAGCGAGGGAGAGGCCTTCAAACTAATTTCACACTGAAAGTGCTGTTTAATTTGAATCATGCTCTTCCCAAAGGGAAAAGGTTAGTCTCATCACTGGGCTCATAGCCTCCTCCCCCTTCTCCCTTCGTATGAATTGAAAATTCAGATTGACCATTAATCACGATGTGACACATTCTTTTCTTCCTGGTCCAAAAATCAAATGAAAGCCTCGAACCACATCTGAGAACACAGTGGTTGGCCAGCCCTCCCCGGCTACGTGCACAACAGAGAGGAGACGAGAACAAGGGCGCACAGCACACAGACAGGAGTGACCGACACGCACTCACGGCCAGGCACACAGACACACGCGGCTCCCCCCGGTCCCAGGCTCCGAGAGACCCCGCCTCGGTGGAACGTTGCGTATTTGCAAGTGTCAAATTAGTCACAGTAAATAATAACAAGGACAAGACGGATACCGAGTCTGACAACGGCCCGACACATGCCCGGGGTGCTCTTGAGTTGGGAAAGACACTTATGATCGTCATCGCTCCTAAAAGAGAAAATGATTATACGCTAGCCAAACCCTAAGTACAAGCTAAAGATATTCACCTCACGAAGCCATTCCTCAACTAGCCCCTTGGCACTTGCTGGAATGATTCGCAGCACGAGCTCTACTTTCTCATTTTCTGCTGACTCCATGTGGGTAATTTCGTTCTCCCGATTAAAAGTGAGCTTGGCAGATCCTTCAAAGCGTGGCTCCAGGTGTGGTGGGGCTCTGAGCGCATCCTTTGTCTCGGGCAGGCTGCTAAGAATTCATCGGGATGGGCAGGCTGGGGGAATAGTCACGCACCTGAAAGAATTTTTTTAAAAGCAAACTTTATAGATCTCTTTATATCCACATAATTTGGTAATAAAACAGGTGGCCGACAGATGAAATGAACTGTTTACCTTGGAAAAGAATAGGTAGGCTTATCTCTTCCAAATAATCACTCCAGCCGTTCTGAATGTCACCCAAAAGCGATTCTGTCTCCCCCAACTTATCCAGCATCTGAGGCTGCGAGATAACCCTGTAGCACCGGCCTCTTTTCTGGCCCCTCCATTATTAGCCTCCTGGTGGGTGAGATAGAGCACACAGACTGTAATGGTCGTACTTCATACAACAACATCGCTCGCTCTTTTAAATGGAAAATCCCTTATTACAAAACAAGGGGTGTTCTTTCTCTCCTACCTTTAAGTAGGACTGCCACATTCATTGCTTTTTACAAAAACGCAGCTGCTTTTTAAGCTACAGATAAATAGAATCTGCTGGCGTAATTCGACTCAGTCTGAATGCATTATTTTCTAAGACACTTTGGTGAGGGGCTTTTCATTATCAACCAGAATGAACAAGGAAAGTCCTTTTCTCTTCTAATTATGAATGTATTTTTTCCCTACCATTAACGTACAATGTCAGATTGATGATCTTTTTCTGCAGCCAGTTTGATAAATCAACATTTTTTTAAGGAAAATTAGAAGGTTCATGATTAAGTTTTCATGGACTCAGATGACAAAAATAAAAATAGCAGAAAGGAGAAGCAAATGCAAATGATGTAACCATAAATAAAGACAATGGCGTGGCCCTCTGATGTCCAAGGTAACGAATCCTGTCCTGACAATGAAAGTTAAGATAAAGAGGATTTACTTGTTAATTTCATTTTAATTAACTTAACTTTAGTAAAAATTAAGGCTTTCCAGGCATTTTCATAAAGTTGGTGATGTAGTATTTATTCACCTAAAAAGGCAGAAGGTATAATAAAACAGTATCATTTCTATTTAGAGAGCTCAGACCTCTTGTGTTTGTTTGTCATGTGTAACTGTCAGTAATTTTACCAGTCAGCCCCTCACTTCTGGAAGCAATGCAATGAGGAATTAAAACAGAAGAGGAAACATCCTGATAAAGTCATGTCAGCAGAAATTCAAATTGGATATGCTTTAAGTCCAAAGATAAACACTGAGGAAAATGGTGAGTTCCTAATCATATCACAAGGCAGTCTAGAATCTCCATTAGCCTAGGTGTTGGTTTAATTTTGATCCCAGTGTTGATATTTCTGACTATAATATTACAGTAGGCCACGGTGGCTATGCTCTATGTCTATATGGATATACTGCCTTGCCAAGGAGAGGAAATCCCACAGGGTATCAGTGGGGTTCCAATTAAGGAATACAAACTGCTGCAACCCGGACACAAGTAGAGATTGCCTGTATATCACAGAAGCACAGGCAGGTGCCCACGACTAAACCCACGGATTTAAAAGTGATGCTGTCACCTTCCCTCTTTCAGCAGTAATGGAAAGCGAAGTGTTGAAGATGAACTGTGTGTGACAGACCATTTCAGAACAATCTACTCGTTTGTTTATATTATTTTGAGTTTATTCCCAATAAGGGTGATAGTGGGAAGTGAAGGGGCCTTCTGCAAAACATAAAAGCTTTCCTGGAAGAACTCTGTACTGGGATCACATGCACATTCAAGAGCCCTCAGAGAGAGAGGGAGGGGATCTTGAAATCTTATTTCCATCTAAAGTCATGCTGCCTTTCCTGTGTAGTTCTATTTGAAAATGTTTAAAGGGGATTATTTATTTCAAGTGAGATGCAGACCCAAACTTCAGAATATTCACTCTAGGAAGAAATAAATTTGCAGGGGACACTGGTGACAGAGCTTTTGAGATGCTCCCACTCTGCTTAGATTTTAATATATTGTCTGTCTTCTGATATGCTGGGAACAAATGAAACCCCCATGAAGCTGCTGGCCTCGGCATCAGAGACTAAGTGGGGCTGTGGCAATCAAGCCCAGTTTACCCAGAAGAAATTACCAAGGCCCTTTACTGAGAAACACACTGACGTATGTCAGGCATCACTCTAAGGGTGAAACTGAATCCTCACACATTGGTATCTTCATTGAGCTAAGGCCACCATAACAAGCCTGCCTTGGCAATCAAGCATGCTTATTTCTGTAATATTGAGATGTGATGCAAAGAGAAGAAGAAAAAGGATCTTAGTGATCTATTTGGAGGAATTTAATTTCCTAGCTACCCTGATTTCGAAATACTATATTTACAGAAGTAGGCTCTCCTGGGTTACTCACAAAAATCCCTTTGAACATCGCTTTCCTCAGTCCACTTTTTCATCCCAGTAAACCATTAACACAGACGAAAAGAGACGTGAGGCAGTGTTGAATGTGAGCTTGTGAGGACAGCACATAATACCATCTTCTGCTTTGGTGCTATTATTTTCAGGTAATAAAAATTACCTTAGTTTAGACACTAGAAGCCATTAGCCAGAACTCTTGGCCCTCGTCAGACTTTCAAAATCAATACGTAACTCTACTGAAAGCACCTCCAGGACAACTGAGAGAAGGACAGCCATCTTGCGGAAGACGGAGCTTTAATATTCAGCTTCATTTCACTCTCTCTGAGACAAGAACAGGAGAAGAGGAAGCAAAGTAGGAAGATGAAAAGAGAAGGAGGTGGTGGAGGAGGGGAAGAAAGAGGAGGAGAAAATGTCCTACACTCACTGAGTTCAGTCAGTGAATTATCTTCTTCCGTTCTCTGTAAAAAGAATTTTCCTCACACATCGCCCGCCACTAACACACAAACTCAGCTGTAACCATACCAAGCGTCACTTTCTGCCCCAGTGAATCAAAGACAGCTGTACCTGTCTTATGGGGCTTCCGTGAAGATGGAGGGAGGCTATGTGAGATGTGGATGTTCTACCCGGTAAATGGCAGTCATCCAACGAGCAGCAACCATCAGGACTCACAGCACTGCTAATGACGCTTCTCATTCTCCCTTTGCCTCTGCACCTGGAAGTTCCTGATTAGCTCCCGAAGCATGCCCCAAATGCTGAGAACACCCAGCAAGGCAAAACAGCACATTACAAATAGATCCCGGCACCACTCATTCCTTTCTCCCACCAGATTCAAACCACTTTACATTGTCAGTGGAAGGGCTGAACATTGATTTTGTTTTACCTCCCGGCCCTGAAGGGGAGGAGAGATGATTTATCTCAGAAATAGGAAAGAGGAGGCACTAAATGTATAATCAGAGCTGGTTGGCTAAGCCACTCTGTTTTGAAAGGTGTCATAGGTATGGCCGAGTTTCTAATTTACTGAGATGACATCTCCAGGGAGAAACTGGAATCCCTTGGTTTTGGAATTGTTGCCTTTCAATCCCAATTTCAAGTGAGTGCATGCTTGTCACACGTGGCTGCACATGTCCATGCAGTCATACACCTGGCCACACAGGCGTTAACAACCCGTCAGGGGTGCTGCAGCTCTATTCAAGGAACAGACCTGCTCCAGTCACCTTATCTGAAAGTCTCACTCTTCTCTGGCTAGTGATAAAAACCATTATGCTGTATTGCAAATATTGGGTTATCTGTTTATGCAAAACTGCCCAAATGCCTCATCTCTACTAAAAATAAACAAAGCTACCAGCTAACCATACCCAGGTTGTAAGCGGGCAAAATCAGGACCATGACTCTACTGTCAAGAGGAACTGAATTTCAAATGACAAAATAGCAACTTCAAAAAACACACATATCCTTAAACATATTTTGTTTCCTCTTAACTTTCATCAACACCATTATTTTTATTTTTTAAAATGGAAAAGATGAGCTATATTAAGAAGATGAGTTTTGGCATAAGTATATTCTGTTTCTTTTAAGAAAAAAATACATTGTTTTGAATAAACAATAAATAATTGAATAAAACAATGTCTGCTCTTTATCCTCTTCCCTCGAAACCTATTTTCTGAATAGAGTTGTTTGAAATAATCTCATTTTTTATAAAGCCAAATATCTTATGATGATCAAACTTGACAATTACTGTACAAGCAAATACAGACTTGTAGAAGGGCAACTTCAAAAAGAGTTCCTCCTCTTCGTGGCTGTTTGCCCATGAACAGAGAGGCTCCAGAAAGAGGCTCTAAGCTCTACTGACTACAGGAACTTACAGCCAAGATTCTAATCAGGGCTGCAGAAGGCAGTGCAAAGGCGATGGGTGGGAGCAACAGAACGAGCATGTGTGTGTTGAACTTGGTGTTTCCTACAAATAAGAAAACAATGCTATCATCTCCCCTGCAGCATATTCAGTACAGAAATGCTCTAAATATGAAAAGACAAGCTTTTAACTCCTCGTCAAGGCTTTCAGACATCCAACATGTTCATGAGGTCAAGAAATGTGTCCCCAGCTTCTATTTTCTGTTCTCCTTCAGGGAACACGGTGAAGAATGGGGCCACCCAGCTGCCTTTTAGCAAGTCACACTCGGATGACTCCCATCCTTATCCGGGGAGTGTGTTCATTGCATTTGGACTCACAGAAGAAAAACCAAAATCAATTTAACACAAAAGAGATTCCTCTATTTTTGCCCCTTCAATATTCTACAGTGTGTCTGTGATATAGTTAAGGTGAAAAAAGTTTTATCTAATGAAGATTACTTGGGCATAAATCACATAGGTAAAAACTGAGATGTTAACATGGAGATGAAATCTACAAGCTAATTAAATTCAACAAGGGCTTCTCAAGACATCACATCTACCACCCTTCCCCATGCTACTATTTTGTTCTTTAAGGGGCCATAAGTGGAGAGTGGTCATGGTTGTAGCTCCACAGTGTGATCCTTTAGCAAAACCTGAGGAAGGGAAAAAAGATGAGATGCATGGATTTCTGTGCTGAATGGATGCCAGAGCTAAGATGCAAAGAATAGATAAGTTAGAGATTCGGGGGAACTAAATTTGAAGCCAGCCAGTAAAACGGATTGAACCTTATTACCTCTAGTCACTGAGAAATTCCCGAGACAGTTGGATGCAATTTGAAAAGGTCAGAAAAATATTCCCTGCACAGCATTACTGCTTCATGGTTTAAGGGTGTACATTTGTGAGATGCCAGCTCTTATCATTTTTATTGACTTTGCTTTCCAGAGACAGACAGACAGTCTGGGAGGCAAGACCAATAGATAAGAGAGATTTTTCATTTATAAGACTGCCTTTCTCTTATTTTGTTCTCTCATTTGTGACTGTGAACGATCCCAAATCCTGCCATTTAAGGAGAAATTAGACCAATTTAAGAATGACAGAATGGAAATAAAATCTAGGAAAGTATCACTATAGTTCTAGTAAGGTTAGTTTATTTTAATTGCTATGTATTTAGCCTCTACAATATGGTAAGCATTGTGAAAGGTAAATAAATGATGCTACACTTTAATCCAAGTGTGAATATTTAAAATGAAACACCTTGAAGTATACCAGGGTGTGGATGTTAATTTCTTATCAGCATTTACTTTGAGGGATGGCTTCATGAAAGAGGGAACGCCACAGGAAAGGAAGAAAATTAAATAAAACATACAAATATACACTCGAGATCGTTTCAGTGAAGGCTCTGCTATGATTACACATACCCACATACACACAAAAAGATTCCTCTTTTACCTTAAATGTGACTTGTATGCAATAAGAACCTTTGTTAGCAAGTACACTGGGTTTGTTTGTTCCCTGTTTGGCATACAATCAGAAGTCAAAGCTGACTATTCAATGCAGAATGGCACGAGCCATTCTAACTCTGCAGTGGTTAATTAACACCTGCCTTTTCTGTCTGGGAACAGCCTTGTGTTTTGGACACCAGCACAAGCCTATTTACTCTTCTCCAGTTTAGCAGCAGGGCTGAAACTTTTTCCTGGCCTGAGACCCTACTGCATGCTTTCAGATGATGTTCTGGGTCCGTGAGGATGGCCTGGCAGCTCAGTAGGGCTTTTCAGCCAGCGAGATGGTTTTCCTCTTGGAACCCTTTGTTCTGATCAGTTCCACACCTCATGAGACTCAGGAATTTCAAACTGTACCCTATAATCAACGAGGCCACCAATAACAGCAAGACTAGAGGCTTTTCATAATCTTACGTACAGAAAAGACAAGTGCAAAAGTCAGCTCGTTAGCTGGACACCTGAATTCTTCGTAGTGAGGGTAAAAATACAAGCTTCTAAGTGACCTTTTTTCTATCTTAGTCAGTATTTGACATTGCTTAACGCAAGCAGTAGCATTTGGTGGATTTTTACAACTTTTCATCTTGTGCAGAAGCTTAGATGTGACCCCCCCTCCTCAAAGAGTGTTTCCTGAAATTTTGCCATGGCATAAAGGCTTCCAGTGAAACACTGGGATTCCAGAAGATTCCAGTGAATCATTTCAAGCTAGACCCTGTCCACACCTTCATTTCACAGGACCTGTGTTCCCAGCAAGAAAGTATCCAGTGTGTGCATCTTTGAATTCCCACAACCTAAGGAAAACTTTTGAACCTTTCATATAACCATTAATATCATTAATGATGATAATGCTAATAATAACCCTGAAAGTGTTATTTCCTAGTAAGAATAATGATGATAATGGAACTAATGACCATTAACTGAGCATTTATTAGGTGTGGGCACCATGTAAATATATTATCTCACTTAATCCTCGCAGCCAACAACTTAAAAAAGTAAGTGTGATTTTTCCCCCCTCCCTATATCACCCACGAGAAGAATGAGGTTCGGGGAGACCAAGAAGTGCATTCAGGTCAGAAAACTAGTAGGTATGGATGTGGGACCTGTGAACGAAAAATACTGCAAACTGTATCAGTAAACAAAGAATGCTGAAACCATCAAGTCATCAGCCGCTGCTGCCACCCCCAAGCGAAGAAAAGCCTGCAGCCCAGCCTTGTAGTCACTTAACAATGGTGCACCCTGAGGGGACTCAGAATAATAAAGGACAAGATACTGGCCCTAGATAGCGAGGTGCTTGTCAAAGGAATGAATTCAATGAGCCCAAATGTTTGCTTCCTCCCATACATAGAAAAGCACTTAATTCTTTAACTTGAGATGCCTGTTTTTCTTTAGATAACAAGTAACCTTTTATTGTTCCAACTACCTGGTCTTTGTTGTAAAGCTCCTATGTATTCTAGCTCCTCCCCCACTACCTCTTTGGAGCTGTCCCTCAGGGCCGATCTGAGAGGCTGTCATCCTGGCTTGAGTCCTCCCACCAAATAAAACATAACTCAACTTTTAGGCTGTACATTTATTTTAGTCGACAGACCCAAATTCAGCTTCTCTGACTCTAGTCCCTATTATTTCAAAGCTGTGTACTTCTAACAATGCTCAGAACCCAGCAGTGCCCCCCTCTCAGGTCAGGCAGCATTTCCTGAGCTGTGCTGAACCAATTCCGCCGCTCAAGCCCACCAGAAGTTTGCTGCAAGTCCACTAAGTGCACCCCCTGCTAGAGCTATGACAGGCTAACAGTTATTATTGATAGATTGTCTTTCTGTCCTCAGGGAATTTAGTTCTCGAAGGGAATAATACACTCATAGTAGCCTCCTTAATCAAACTGCATGGCTCGTCTTACACCTAATACATTTTGGAGCCTGACTATATGCAAATTGCTTTTCTATTTGAACTACCTTTGCCTTACGTTCAGAGAGGAGCAAGGAGAGAAAGCTTCTTCGCTGGGGCTGCATTAAGATCACATGTGTTAGCTCAGGGACTCCTTCCCCAAACACAACTTTAAAAGGGAAAATGTGTAGCTATTTTGTTCCTGTCACCAACAAGGTAGAATGAAAAGAAAGTAATGATGGGTCACAAAGGCTTAGCACATAAACTATTGCAGGTCTTTTCTGTCAACAGAATGTACCAAACACAGCCAGGTTTCAACAAAATGTTATTTTACCTTAACTGACAATCCTCTGTTCTAACCAATTTACCAGATGTATCCCCAGCAATGATTCTTCCCATTTGGAGAGAGGTCGTGACTGCAAGTGTCGAAAGGCCGGCTGGCAGTCCCAGAGCAGGTCGTCCAGGTACCTGTCCTCGCCTGGCTTTGGGAGGCTGACTCTGAGCCCCTTCTGCCGGAGGAGAGCCTAGCGTACCTGTCAGGCCCCCTTCCAGCAGGAGACCTTTCTTCCGACCCTGAAAAGGAATTCTCCTACTGACACAGCTGTCTTAGAGCTCAAGAGGCATTAAAGTGAAGCAAGAGCAGAATAGCAGCAGCTGGGCTGTATTTCTTGCAGGGTGAAGTAACTGTTGAGGTCGGAAAGTGAAAGCATTTAATAAAGATGAAATCAGGTGCAGCCCTCAAAGGTGGAGGGAGGAATAGGCCCAGAAGAGGCGGGACACAGACCAACTGAAGTCAGCTGTGAAGCCTCCAGGGCTTCTGATTCCTTGCTTCTCTTAAGCACAGAGCAGGGCAGAGACCACTGCAGGGGCCTGTGAAATGGGGGGCCTTTTCTTTGGGCTCCTGCAGTGCTTGGGGACCGATTCCTCACCCACGGAAACGTAAAACACTCTCTGAAGAGATCTAAGTTTTAATACCTCATGCTGAGGAATCAGTTTTTAAGCCTTGGTTATTTTCAAAAGAAGATGCCTGCAAAAAGGTTTTTAAGATAGATGACTTGGCTAAACTTTTTTTTTTAATTGCAACCTACTTTTAAATTATGACTCATTAAAAAAATCTCTAATTAAAAAAAAAAACTGGAAGAAAACACCAAGCTAGCTTGTTATATGCAAGTCCTCTTTTCCCTGATTCTTCCTGTTAGCACAAACTCAGTTTCAGCCCCTAATATTATTAGAATGAACTTTCTAGAAATGACACTAAGAAATGATGACATACAATTAAAATACGGTATTCATAGCAATAGAAGCAGTTAACACACCTCATACGCTGCGGAGAATGAAAACAGCCTTTCCTTTCTCTTCTCTGGATCAAATAGTAATTTAGTGATTTCTGAAAACCTATTATTAGATTTTTATTTTAATTATTCTTCCAACATTTCAATGTCATGATGTTAAACGCTTCACCTACCTGGCTGTTCTTCTCAAGAGGAGTTTGGTAGCATGAGAACTCAAATGTTATCCATTTGAGTCCATTTTCTTTGAATTACAGGGCTCTCCAGAGCATATTCTTTCCTACACTGGGAGATAGCAGGGCTTAAATTTTTCTGAATAATTTTCAAAATCAAATTTGAAAGTTTTCATGAGAGATGATCCTCCCTGGTGGGTGATATGAAGCATAACCTAAGGGGAAAACATGAAAATAATTAGCATAAAACATATTAGCATATAGATGCCTTTGAAATAATAAACAGCAGAAAACCAAAATGCTTATCCCCAAAAGAAAGTTATTAGAAAATATGAAATTAACATACACTTCTCGCATGACAAGCCCAGCCTGAAAGCCAAACAGAATATTCTCATTCAGTAAAAGACGGAATGACCAGGGAGATGGAGTAGTAAGCCCCAAACCAACTCTCCTTTGCTCATTCTCACAACATCAATGTTCTTTTTTGCCCTTCACCCTAGACCATCCCACTTATCTTTTAAACAGAAAAAAGTTGTAGGGAAACACATGTCTTCCTTTATGTCCTCTAAAAGCCAGCAACAAGTAGACCAATCTCATATTCTCTCTTTCTTATTTTTTCCTCCTTTAGCTAACTTTACCTTTCCCTGGCTGGCATAAGAATTGCCGGGCTTGGTAATTTCAGTTACCAAGAGGACTGAGGAGCCAGTGTGACAAGGCTTAGTGTTTGTTAACGATGGATCATGAACACCATTGATTCTTTTTCTATTTCAAACTGGTACAGCTTCTCAAGGTGGTCAGATAGCATGTTGTGGTGTAATAGGAAGAATATGGTCTTTCAAGTCAATGCTCATTTAAAAATCTGATCTGGTAGCCTCGGGAAAGTTCATTAAACACAGTTTCAGTTTTCTTGTCTACAAAGTAGTGATAGTGTTGCCTACTTCTCTGGGGTTTTATGGACAATCAGAGGTTTCACAGGTGTCCCTGATTGTCAGCATTTGTTTTGCAGTGAGCTGTTCTGGAGGCAGCTCCTCCCAGCGACGAGAAAGACACCGTCAAGCTCCTTCCCCGGGAACTACCCTCAGCATCTCAGCATCGAGCCATGATAGATTTGAACTGAGTCTGTGAGCATCTGTGCTTCATCTCGATTTATTTTGTGCCTCCATTACCAAGATGTGTCCTAAGGTAATTGCTTCTTTGCTTTATGCCATTTCAGCTTACAAAAGGTTTCACAGAAATGCCCTACTTTCAGATAGCGGGGAGGGGGGAGACTTGTATATGTAAACTGGAATATAGTAAGTGCTCAATAAAGGTAGCACAACTCACCTTCCTCAGTGGCTTTAGCAACAACGCCGTCATTTTGGGATTCCGGGATACGATAAGCCTACTTTCTACCTGCACTTTCCCAACCCCACTTGGCATGTATGTGGATGAATGTGTGGCCAGAAGACATCTACTAACAAGAGATGCCACAAAGTATGTTTTGTTCTGGCTCCATAGCATCAGGGAATTATGAAGGTGCCAGTATAAATTGTACTGGAAACGATAACGTCAAGAAAATGAAGATCCTACAGAAATACTTCATCTCATGAAGCCAAGGGCATGGGTTTAAATTTAGCTTTGCAGCAACTGATAGTAACTCACAAATATTTTCTATGATTCAAAGGAAGTCAGGATTTGTCAACTACATCTTAAATTATCCCACACAGGTGAAGTCCCTGAACAAGTCCCATGCTGAACTGTCAAAACACAGTTGACTTCCCCCTATCTGGACACCATCTACATTATTTCAGTTCTTAGAACACTTACTGTTAATGGCCGTCAAATACAGCATTTAGAACTCTCAGAAAGGGTTCTTTGCCAATAATACCATTTGATTGTCTCCGTTTGTTGTCAACTGTGAACTTTTGATTGATGCTAATTACTTAACAAACATCGTGTGTTTTGATCCCTTGGCATATAAAATGGCAACGGAAACAGTCATTACAAAATACTGAATTCAGCAGAGATCTGAAATTCCAGCTTGGCTTAGGTCATTTCGTTCTCTTTCTGTGGAGCACAGGTCTCCAACCTACCCCTTGTTATTAATACCTGCTTATATGTCAACAGTTACATTTCCAGTAAAAAATATCCATCCATTTCCTCAGTGCTTATATTGCCTTATCAACACCTAGCACACTGCTGACACAGAGTAACGAGACTGGGATGGGGGAAAAACTAAGAAAGAAAACCCGTTGTATGTGTTTTCTTGACATCTAGTTGAGTCTGTGATTAGCATGTTGCTGAGTAAGTCTTGGCTGTTTTGTATAAACACAGCGTGATGGTCCTCTGTTTATTTTTTCTGTTTCAACTTACCTGACTGACCATCCATCTTAAGACAGACATCATCTGGGTGACATTCCTGCTGAATGCCGTTTAATCCTCAACTTTTTTATTCGCTCAGGCCTAATAGAGGCCTAGTTTACTGTCCTTTAGGGCCAGTTTAGAAAAGAAAATGTTTAGAAAGACACAGCCCAGTGAATAAACCGAAAGCTAGTGTTTCTCTGGCTTTCGGGATTTGAAAATATTTTGATTGCCTGCATGCCTTCTGAGAATGGCTCCTCTGGCTATAAAGGGAAAGGGCCTGTTTCACAAATCAAATAAAAATACATGTATACAAAAGGTATTCTCAACACTCTACCAGTCACACGGCAAGGTAAAACACGTTCTCTCCTGGAGTCCAAAAAGGATTTGAGGCTCTACCGATTGTTCCCGTAAGAATATTTTGACTTGTTACAGGGCCCTGTTTTAAAGCTAGTTATGTGCAGATCTGTTTGTTCTAGCATCATTTTCAGAGTTTAAAACCATCTGAGGTGAGTAGCAGGGAATGAGCAGGCCTGCATTTCTACAAACTCTAATATCTTTTTTCTGTTTTTTGATGCTCCTACAGCATTATTCCCCAAAGTTTCTGCTCTCAGAACTTAAAAGTCAGTGAGAGCTTGAGCATATAAAAACAAACCTGTCAAGCCAACCTCCACTGGTCATTTTTAATATTTAGTTGGTAGACTTTTCGTCATTTGTTTTTTATGTGATCAAAATTTTTTATTCACTCTCACCACAACAAAATAGTCAAAGTCACAAAAATTTACTTTGACACTAATATTTCCTTGATTAAAAACAGAGATGTGAAAGATTAAACCTTCACTGTCAAAAATACATGTATTCTTCAAATATTGTCAATGCTTAGGAAAATCAATGAACAGAGACAGCAATGTTTATCTACCTCGGGTATAAGCCCTTCAAGGATGAGGGTGGCATCCAAATTTGGGATCTAGGATAGAAAAATAATGCTAGTTAGTTGATAATAATAACGATGGAGGCATAGCTCCTTCAGTTCTACTGAAATCATCCTCTTCTGGTTCCCACATTCCTCTTGTGCCCGCAATGACTGAGCACTCAGCCTCGCACCCACAGATAAGCCCTTCCTGCTGTCTTAATTCTTTGTCACCTGGCGAACTGTTGTTTAAATAAGACCTGGCATATTCCCATTTCTCATCCCACCCAGCAACACAGATCATTTGTAAAAACCACATCCCATCCATCTCTTCCTCAGCTCTAAAGCTGTTAGACATATTTGCGTGGAGTCAAGTCACGTTGCCGTGTTAGAAACATTAATGAGCAGAACTTGCTCATCCCCAGGAGTTTTTCCTTATCAAATTCCATGACCTGAGCAACCAAGATATCCTTAAGAAGGTAAATGGGTCAGTCAACTGTGGTACATCCAGACAATGGCATATTATTCAGCGCTAAAAAGAAATGAGCTATCTAGCCAGGAAAAGACATGGAGGAACCTCAAACACATATTACTAAGTGAAAGAAGCCAATCTGAAAAGGCTCTACGCTGTTTGTTTCCAACTTATGTGGTGTTCTGAAAAAGGCAAAAAAATATAGACATAGCAAAAAGATCAGTGGTTGCCAGGGGTGGAACGGGGTTGGGGGAGAGAGGAATAGGCAGAGCACAGAGGATTTTTAGGGCAATATAAATACTCTGTGTGACAGTATAATGACGGATACATGTCATTATACATTTGTCCAAACTCACTGAATGTAGAACACCAAGAGTTGAACCCTAAGGTAAACTATGGACTTTGGGTTTTTATGGTGTGTTGGTATAGGTTCATCCTTGGTAACAAGTGTATTGTTCTGGTAAGTGAAATTGATAGTGGGAGAGGCTATGCATGTGTGGAGCAGGGGCTATATGGGAAATCTCTGTACCTTCCTTTCAATTTTGCTGTAAACCTAAAACTGCTCTTAAAAAAATGAAGTTTTAAGAAATGTCATGACCTGCCATATTTCTGGCACTGCCATATTACAATCCTGATGAAAAAGCAAATATTCCTAGCACTGCACCCCAAATCCCTGCTTGCCTTTCTGCCTGCTAGAAGAGCTTGGGGGCAGCTGGAAACCAGTATCTGAGAGCCCTTTCCAAGGTCACCAACGGAAGGTGAAAGGGGAAGAAACACAGGCAAGAATGTCTACATTCCTTAAGGTCAGGCTCAATCAATGATTAGTTCAAAAAAGTCTTTTCCAAGATTTGTTCTCTAAAGATGGGACATGTTTGCAGGTGTTATTAAAAATCCTCTGCAATACTAATAATTGCCCCAATCTTCCATTTATCATTGTGAATTAGACTCTGAACCTCAGCTCTATCCCACACTAGCCACATGATTTGTTTCCTCTGTACTCAGAGGGTTGTGGAAAGAAGAAAACATAAGAAGAGGTGCCTTATAAAATGTAGTACTCTGGGAATATTGTTGGTGTTTTTCTGAGATACAGTTATCATGGTGGTGCTGATGACGAAAATAACCGCTAGAAGACTAGAGAGAGCGTGTATGATAAAGTCCAAGAGTGCAATAAAAATCAAATGCAATAAAAACAAAAAAATATGATTTTGTTTACCTGACTCTGAGTAGGAAAAATCATGGGCTCATCCAAAAGTTCTTGTGTAAAGTGGATTTCTTCAGTTTTCTTACAGTGTATTTGAATATGTTTACAGGAATAGAAGCCTAACAACAGATGTCATGTACTGGCTTTGTAACCATGTACTTAGTATTGCTAAGCAATTCTGCACAAATTACCTCATTCAGTTATCAGGGGCAGAAATTGATATCCTACCATATTAATAGCAAAATTGCACAACATATAAATGCATATTAAATAAAAGGAATAAATAGAACTAGGTCAGCCCAACATAAAGCTATTTCATTTTTGAGTGGGGTTTCATAGAACTGATAAATTCAGGAAAAGACGAAACGCAGGAAGACTGATTTGAACATCTAGACTGCTCAGAGGAGGTGAGAGGGAAATGAATTGGTAAAATAATACTGCTTTGAGGATAGACAATAGGAAAGGTTTCAAGGAAATATACAGGCAATGGATAGAATTCCCAATTTTAGTTATGATATGGTCCCTAAGGCAATGGAACACTGTTCACTCAGCACACAAATGCATCCCTGAAAACTGGATTCTTCTGAAGATTTATTTATTAGCCATTGTTTTCTGTCTACTGTCCACTCCCTGACTGCCCGCGTGTCTGGAGGTGATTTTCACCAACTGTTAGGGAATTAACAATTCTATTCCAGCACTCACTTGGGTCAAGATTTATGCCACCATGGAGGTCTATGCTGAGGTATGGAAATTAATCTTTAATATCAACCTAAATAAAACCGGCTAGGCAGATACATTTGTTGCTAAAAGTTCTGTGTTTTGATTTCAAGTATAAATTTGATTCTTCTACCACCACTTGTGTTAGTAAGAATGAAACCTGAATAGCCAAGAGTAAGCCAAGGTAGAACCCCAATACCAGTAGTTCCATTTAGCTGACAATATGCTGTGGGCTTGTGAATGTAATATTTGAAACAGTAGAGAAACTTGAAGTAATTATTTACAGTTTTTATCGTCTAGTCTTATTTTCTCCTTTCCACAGAGGAGCAAGGAGGTAGGTAAGTTAATGAAGAGGGTAATACAAAATAAGAAAAGGGACTGCCTCTCCAGATTCCTACATCTTCCAGTAAAATGTGAGTAATTCTCCTTGCACCACTGGGCTGAACTGAATAGCATATTTAAGAATAGCACAGAACTAATCAATCATGGTTCCGTGATGATTTTTGCTAATTGAAAGGGTGGATACATTCCCAAGATGACTTGTTTTCAAACCCTGGGAGCTGCATTTTAACAGCACATGAAACATCGAAGAACAGGCTGGTGAGTGTGCTTTGTGGCCCTGTCCCGTTGTAGTATTCAGATTCCCCATCCAGAAAAACAGGGAGAAGAAGTGGCCCCTACACCTACGGTTTTTATGAGTGCTCAGAACAGTGCCTGGCACACAGTAAATGTTATGGTCAGTGTTAGGTATGCTCATCACCATCATGATTTGCAATCAGATGTCATTCATTTAAGAGACAAAAGGAAATCCTCTCTGTTAAGCTGGCTTCAGCACAAGGGGGAATTGAATACCATTTCATTATCTCAGTGATAGCCAATTTTTCCACTGTCACATCGAGCAGGCTTACCATGTGTCAAGCATTACTATTAAAAATTTCCTGTCCTTACAGAGTTCATGTGCTAGGGGAAATGACAGACAAACAAATTTGTAATATAATGTCTGTAGGGATGAGTACTAGAGAGAAGACTAAAGGCAGGGAGAGAAATGCAGTGTGGCCCTGACTCTGTCCCCACACTCAGCTATGTTTGACTAAATGGCTCACTGCAGGCCGCGCTTTCCCTCCAAAAGGAATTCTCAAGCTGCCATTCTAGGTAACTGCTTCATTGAAATCCCAACCATTTGGAGGCAACAAAAATAATCCAGCATATGAATGCATCCAGAAAGACATATGTACACTGGTTTTCTAAAATGTAATGTGTATGTAATTTCCCGAATGGCTGGTTGTCATATCCATCTGGTCTTATTTCCATTGCACTTGAATGCACGATGAGGATATAAACCCTAAAAGCTAGAAAACAGAATTTAAATACCCAAACACATACGAGGTGTGTTTTCCAAAGCAGCAGACAAGCAAGCACTGCGGTAACTTCATTAACTTCTCAGCCACAGTTGAGAAAAGCTGAGAATAAGCACAAAGGCCACAGAACATAAAAGGCATTCCATCGGCAGACCTCATTAAGTGGGCTTAAGACAAGCTTGACAAGCTAATGACAAAAATCAAATTTGGAATTTCTGGACATAAGAACCCTGAACAAGTCCAAATGCACCAAAACTCTACCATGCATACTATCTGAACAGGCAACAAGCTGGTGTCAATTAGGTTCATGTAGCTTATGAACACCCAGGGATGGGTGCTGTCCTATTCAACCACACTGCATAAGAAATCATGTTCTATGTGGTTTTGGGTTTGGGCTCTGGTCCTATTTGAGTTGCACAGATATTGCAGGTTCCTAAATTAACAGTGGTCTCCAGGGAGATGCTTACTGGGCTGCATATACTGCAAAAGGCATGGCTAGAATCTAGACACCACGCTGTTCAGAAAGCAGTTTCACTACTGTTTTCCCTTTCTCTAAAAGATCTTTTCTATTTCTAAATTCTGTCAGCATCGATGGAGTCTGGACCATGTTAGATAGTACTTACTTACATGCTAAAATTCTCTAGCTGCTCTAGGTATGTGTCTACCCATTAACATCCCTTGAGTGGAAGAGTATTCACTGTCATGAAATGACAGCAATTGTGTGTGCCCCACACAGTGGGAAGACCTTTATAAATATTAAATCAACTAAGATCAACCCAACTTTATAGATAAGCAAGCTGAAGATTCAAATAATTTGCCCTACATATATTTAGTGGAGAACCAGTGATCTATATACCCAGGCCATCCAATTTCAAAGACCATGTTCATATTCCACTACCTAGCGCAAGGAGGATAAAATACTAGTTGAATGAATATATGAATGGATAAATGCATTACTTACTATATCTACAATTAAAGGAGGAAGAATTTGCCCCTTAGACTATATTGCTGTTGCAGGTATCCAATGATAGGATAGTTATTTAAAATCCTTAAAGACATCGCATCTTATCTTTCTATGTCCCTACAGTGCTTTTTGTAATACCTCACCACGACAAGGTATTTATAAGGTATTTGTTGAATCGGTGAAATATTTTAACCCAGCATAACGAATTATAAACAGGTGAAATGGCATCCTTGGGTCATTTTCCTTCTCCTATTGCTAGCTCTTTATAAGAAAGAAGAACACATGTTTGTGAAATCTAGCTCCAGGTACTAATTTCTTAAGAAATCCCTAGACGTGCACCCATGTTTAGTCCTCTAGGGCTTTTGTGCAGGCCTAAGGGAGACCTAAGTTCCTGGTCCCAAAAGTGGCCCACCCCATTTCTACATCAGCCCCAGTAATAACTGTGAAAATGATATTGTCTATTATGAACAATGCAGTGAGTCAGAATATCTTCATAAAGGTTTGTTGAGGATAAACAAATTCCACTCCACCTGTCAAATCCCGGATAATGTCTTGGATTTCATAATACACGCATCTCTGAGCCCTATATTTAAATGTGCAATATTCTCTTAGGATATGACTCTGACAGTATTGCATAGAGAAACAGCATTATTCACTTCTTTTTTCCCCAGATAATCCAGATTAAGACTCTGAGTGTTTTTTCCTTCTTTCATTGCCACCTAGTCCCTCACTATAGTAAGAGACACTGGGTAAGTCACTTAACATCTTTGCAAATCTCATTTATAAAAAAGAACGTAATGCCATTTGCCTTATCTTGTCACTGTGAAGATTACATGTGATGATGTGCATAGAACTTTGGGGCTATGAAGTGTTATATAGCTGACAGAAATTACTGGAAAAGAAAGAAGCCGGAAGTTCATGTACCACTTTGGGAAGCCAGGGGTTTAATTTCGTTCTCATATAAGTGATCTGTATATGTGTACACACACATGCATACATATACACCTGGGACAAAACAGACTTGTATATATACTTGTGGGAAATCTGAATCACTTTACTGCATAAAACGTTAAGAGTTAATAAACACCACATGAAAAGCATTTGTATAATTGCCTCTGTTGGTTTTTAATGCAGTTACTGTATTTTACACAGTAATTATACCTATTATTTATGTCAATTTGATGATAGGCATCAAGTTAAGGTGTTTACATACATTATATAGTTTAGTCACCATAACCCCACTATAAGTAGGTATCACTCTCTCTCTGTTATACGGGTAAACTAAGGCCCAGAAGAATTAAGAAGATGCCCCCAGATCACAGTGTTGGCAAATGATAGAGGCAAAATCTGCATTTAGGTCTGCCTGTCTACAAAGCTTTGTTTACCAACTCAAATCCCGTTCATTTGAAATTTGCATTAATTCAAGTGTAACATATGTTATACTTTTCAGGGAGCAAGTTCAAATGAATTTTAGCCTTTATGAAATGTTAGGGCTCCTTTGACCAGAATATAAACTGATCAAAAATATGCATTTTTTCCAAAATAACCAGGAGCTTTAAAATGTTTTAAATGTCTTCATGGGGTTCACAGCCCCTAGTCAGCTAATACATGGTATCCTGTAACATAGGTTACTGAGATTTATAAGCAGGGTTAATGCCGGTGATTTTGAAACACTGGGAACCACAGTTTGCTCAAGGAGGACCTGTGTGCACCACTTCTCCTGTGATAAAGCTCTGTGAAGGCAGAGGAGAGATTTAACAAAGAAGGAAGAGATATCCCTCAGGGAGCCTACACTCTAGCCTTTTGAAAAGAACCAGCACAAACGAAGCAGTGAAAGAGTCAAATTAATCTTAGACTACATTAACAATACTTAGAAGGAATAAAACTAAATCAAAATTTCTTCAAAGGATTAAGTTCCTCGGCCTCTAACTCAGTCTGACCTGCTCCCCCCACATGCCAATTAGAGTTCAAAGAAAAGCTTCATTTATAGATCCACTGAACCTTGGGCACAAGTGATAAATCCTTAATAAGTCAGAAAGATAGCTTTATTTATTCTTAAAATTAACTAATTTGCACACTGAGGTTAAGTGATTTGCCTAAAGACAATTCATTGCAATGTCTGATAAAACTCCTTAATTCATTCACATTTCACATCAGGAACCTGTATTCTCGTTTTAATGTCATTATGTAGAAGTGCTCACGTGTATCTACTAAGATTACAGAAAAGATTTTGACACAAAACAAGTTCATGTCTGCACATGGAGTCAAAAATAAATAAATAAAACTTTCACTAAAATATTTAGGGAATCTCATGATGACCAAAGAGTGCTCCAAACATCACTTTGAACAGAATAAATGACTTAACTTTGTAGAGAAGATTTTTCTTCTTTTATCTATGCTTGGAAAACAGACTTATACTGATTCAGCAGCTACTTTAGTGAATCCAGCAGCACAGAAAGTTAACACAAACCGACAGTCAAACCAGCCAACTGACTCTTGTGCCAGAATTCAACTCTTCACTTAGGTGATTTTTTATGAATGTGTACACACACACACACACACACACACACTTCGGTTCTGTAACAATGAGCTCTATTAAACTATCCACAGAACACGCAGCAAACTAGGATTTGCCACTGGGAAGTAAAACCTTCCAAGTTTTCAAAAATAAAGGAATTTTACATTAAGCCTCTTTGAAAGGGCTCATGCTAAAATAAAATGATCATCAAAGGCAACACAATTCTGGGGGCGACTCTTCAAAGTGTACTATTAAATAATTATAACTATAACATACATGACTTTTATTTTTAAAATACTGGATTAGCTTCATTGATTAGACAGCAAATAGCAAATAATGCACTACAACTGGTATTGATACAGGAAATGGAAAGCAAACGGTTCAAGCAGTGCAAGATGTTCCCTTTCCACTTTGATTTAAGCTATTTCAAGCTCTGCATGTCCTCCTGGGCCAGTTAACAGTACTTCACCATTTTTGTGGCTAAAATGTAACTAGAGTAGAGTCATTTTTACAAATTCCTTATTTTTAGTATTAGATTCCATTGTAATTTTACTGGATCTAAACCTATCTTGCAGAAGCCAAATTACACAAAACTTTGGGGATAGAAATTAGCATAATTGAAATAATTCAATTTTTGGTAATTATAATTCTCACTTAAACCTAAATTAAATATGCCAAACTATAATTATGTTCAAATTTGCATCATGAAAAGTATTCCCATTTTGCTCATGGCATCTTAAAATATCTAATAAGGGATCTTAAACTCTTTAGTTTGAGTCAAGAGGCCTTATTTTCACAGCCTTTGGAAAGAAGAGACTTATTTATGCATTAAGTACAGTTATTTAGCCTCTTGGGAAAAAGAATATGGGTCCATTATTTCTTCACTATATGATGTGCAGGATTTGTACTATAATCTTTGGGCACCTCTAAGTTAACATCACCATTAACGAGTGCTGAGTGCCTCAGCAGACAGTAAGAGACCAATGCTTCCTTTGGAGAGAAACCTTAAGCAAAAGCAGACCATGGTTTAGGACAAAGGCAACAGGAACCCCAGACACAGGAAAAGCTGCCATACTGTAAAACTGGGTATTTGAAAATAAGCCCTGCTTTGCTATCCATTTTTAAATAGTTACGGACAACGAGAAACCACCTTTCATCCCTGCAAACCGCTCACTGATTCTCAAAAATCCTACAGTCAAACTTACTGTTATTACTTATTCGGGATGCAAGAATAAAACACTACTCAGTGTAAGCTGTCTGTTTAACTAACCTTTCTGCTCTTTGATTTCATTAAATTAGCCAGTCGATGTGGTTTGTTTATCTTCACCTCTGGCACAGTAGGTGGATATAACCTGGGAATATACTGGTCAAGAAATAGCTGAGTCTGAATGTGCAGGGCTGGCACACTGTCAAAGCACACAACCAGTTTCTTAGAAAAAAACATATGAATATATCTCCAGTTGAGCAAAATATTCACATTAATACTGGAATAAGGCGGAAGAACCCTGGCTGACATCCCATCTGTTCTTATGAATTAAATTTAGAAATCATATGTAATATAGACATTTCTGTCTGAGTATCATAAAACCCTGACACATCCAGGCTTTCATTAGAAAGCTCCACTATGTGACTTGAATAGCAATCTGTCTTAGCTAATTAGTATTTTCAGTTTAGCATATTCACTTCCAGACATATTGCTGTTTGCACATGGTAATTTAGGTAAACAGATACCATCCACAGCTGCATCAATTAACACTGCTAATCAAAACTGAATTCAGGTAATTAGGCACATTTATGCAAAAAAAAAGTGTAATTTTGGAGAAAAGCTAGATTCTTCAGTAATATGTCAATAAGTAAAAATCTCCTTTTGCTTAGGAAGATGAAGAATGAGGTGCGAGAAATCATCATTAATATATACATCATGTAGACAGAGTAAAAATTCCTAAATTAAATCTCAAACTTTAATTGGCCTGTATTTTCCAAAATTGGATCAACCTTTTCATAAATGTTTTCCTCAATGTTTCCATAGTAAAGCTGATTCACATCTGCCTAAGGGTTTAATCATCATCAAGCAGGACTCAAATGGTTAATGAACGCTCGAGTATTTACATCCTTAGAAGAGATGTTGGTCAAACTTGCTCTTCTCTCTTGCCTAGCATCTCTCAGGGAAGATGCGCTCAGTGTGTCTCCTTTTATCACACACTTCAGTCTTCTCTGTTGCAAAGTACTTCCATTTGCAATTACAATCACAATAGTAATTTCTCCTTTTCCAGCAAATACTCTTCAACTTCCCTGGTTCTACCCAATGCCCTTTAGTTGCCTTTTCATTGATTTTCAAAAAGGAATACTGTGAATTATTTTTCCTGCTTTCCTACAAACATAAACCAACCTGATAATTTTGATTAAAAATTCTAATCAGCTCAGAAAAACAAGTTTCACCCTTGGTAGGTTGTAAGTGACTGACTAGTGACTAACAGTTCAGAGTTGAGGGAGGTTGATAGGCCTAGAGGTACAGCTGGAGTAAAACAGAACCTGGGCCATTTTGAAAAGCATCCTGAAGGAGACATGGGAATATATCTATGACTATCTCTCTGTCCATCTCTCTCTCTCAACTTCTCCTTTCCCGTTTCAGATCTGAAGCTTAGGTTTATTTCTTAGTGCAGACACCAGACCTTTATAATTAAGTACTGTGTTCAGCATCCCCAGCTTTATTTAATGGTAACAGTCACCTTCAATCCAATGTAACAAACATTTCCTCAGTACCTACTATGTAGCAGGCACTTTTCTAGGTCCTGTGGGCAGACAGAGATGGATTTAGACCAATCACACTTCTCAGAGCCACGCTCTGAGAAGTTAAAGACCGAAAGTATCAACTTTCAAAAGGTGCACCATGTCTCCAAGTGAAAATCTGTCAATCCCAAACTTTTGAAACTTCCTAGGCTGATTTTTAAGAGGTTTACTTTTTGCCTACCCCAGGTTAATTCATTTGTTCTCATAATAAATCAGGAAATGAGAACCAAAATTGTTTTCACCAAATAGCTTGGTGTATTTTTCTCATATTGCAGTAACTCAATAAAACTTGTATTTTTAAAAATATTTATCAAAAAGATTTTTTCCCCACATAGTCCTCTAAACTCATCTGGCATAAATAATCGGACCATTCCCTATGTAACAGAAATCTAACAGACTTTGTGATCATCTCCAGTTTTGAGAGCAGGAATTATAAAATCTAGAGGCACATTTATCAATGGTTGTATGGCTATTTGACCAACAGAAGTGGATGAGGTGGGACGGAGGTACCTCAGATTTTGCCTGTGTTAGACAGAATTAATTAAGAATTTTAAATGAAAGATAGGTAAGCACACACATTTTAAGGACAATTATAAAAAGAGACTAAAGACTAATGACTGGTTTTCAATGAACTAATTGATTAATATTTGGGAAGGACAATTTCTGGTCTCCATGAAATGAGCCAACTAAGTGAAGTCCATTGCCTGGATACACCAGTGAATAACCTGTGTCATTCTAAATCTCCTCATCTCTTACTTTCTTGGGACTGAATAAGGAGAGAATTAATTCTTTTATTGCAGTTCCTGTGACTCCTCTGTCTGGGGGAAATGCTTAAATCCATCTAAAAATCCTGTGCTCACAATCAGCAAGTTGTGGCAAAGTGGAAGGCTACAGATGACGCAGGAACAGCTCTGGTGACGAAGGCCTTGAATTACGCCACCAGCTTCCAGCCCAGGCTGTGCCACTAACTTGCTGTGTAACTTTCGGCAAATCACTCTCTACTGAGTCTCAGTTTCTGGTCCATAAAATGTGGCTCCTAGAGCCACCCCACTGGGTTGAGGGGTACTTGGAACCTAGGAGGTCCTCAATAAATACTTGTTGAAACTGATACAGGTCAGTCAGTGATGGCTCCAGAAATAGTAATGCTGAAGGCATGCTAGTTAAAGTTGCCATGTTAAGCAGTTCTCTGGATTCCAAGGGAACGTGTAGAGGTGGTGTGATCATTTGATTACAAATAGCACAGCATGCTTCAATAGGCCACAGGCCACTGCACTACCCTAGGTAGCTTTCCGACTCACCCGAAGACCAATGCTAGGAAACTAGCCTTCACAATTAGCTGGAAAGTCAACATACAGAATTTATTGTCTCTAGAGAATACTGTTTGTCAAACAAATTACAAAAACAAGTTCATCTGACTGACATAACCAACTCATTTCATTCTAGAATGGTTGTCTGTTAAAGGGAATAACATCTTGAAAAATTCACACGTGACTATTGTTTCACTATTTAATGATTTTAAAAACCCTGAAAATCCTCCAGTGTGCCACTTGTTCTCTCTCTTTAGCCCAGAACAATAAAATTGCTCGTGGTAGGCCTACTGTAAATTTTGTGGAATTAAATTAAATTGTTGACTCACAAATAATACGCAATGAATAAAATAACTGGTTGCTTTTCAAATCATCTGCTTTTTTGAACAGAAGGATTCCAGCTAAAATATGTGGCCCATGAAAATGTCAAATGGATTAATTTTGGCTTATTAATGCAAAGAAAGTTATTTCACAACTATAAGCAAAAATGCTAGGTCTGGGAGTGGATGGATTAGAGGGGAACAGATTGCCAGAAACAAAGGCAACAAAGAAATAAAAATGTCTTCTAAACACGCTGAAGCAAAACAAATGATTGGATTTAGGATTTAACAAAATATAATCTTATTTGTCTTTGCTCTTTCACTAATTCTTTTTTCTACCCGAAGACAATATGAATTTCACTTTCTCGAGCCATGATTTTCTTTTATGGAAAAGACTACTGACAATTAATGGCAACGCTGAGAAGATGCTATCACATTAGCTTTTTATGCCTCAAGAATGCTGTATTGACAATAAATTATAATGCCCCCAATTATTTTCATTTCGTTCTGGTAAGAGGTAAAACAAGAATTATCAAATTAGAGAATAGCACCGACTTGTATCTGAAGAATTAGTGGTGTTTATTTTAGAGATTTGACTTAGCGGCAGTGTTTTTTTTTTAGTGAAAAATATTACTGTGGAACAATTGGGTTTTTTTTTTATTTAAGTTTGACAATTCAATGTATCAAAACTAAAGCTGATTATCTACACTTTATCAGGCAAGGTACAGAAAGTATTTGTTTACCCTTTACGGTTGAATACTAGCCCCACAATTAAGAATTAGGAAATTATCCTCACAGCAAACAGATCTTAGTTGAACACGTTATTAATCTATGCTGCAAGGTATTATCCAGCTCTCTGGAGGATGTCAGAGTCACTTTGCTAGCTGAATAATCTGTCAATCCATCACAAGTTTTTCATCTTTGACTTTCTTCACAGGCCCGGAGTAGAAGCCTGTCTTTCAGAAGGATGTTAAAAGAGTACATGAAACGCCTGTGCAAAAATAAACTATAGCACCTCGGGCTTCTTAATTTTTACACTGTAATACTTTGGACTTTTCTACCTTGACACATTCAGAGTAAATTCTTTGATGAAAAGAAAGAGAAATAAATTACATATGGAAGGACGAGAACCTTTATTATCATTTTAATAGTCCACAGACACATAAAAAGAAGATGTGTTCACTATGTGGTGGGACTTAAAACTAAAAATATTCACTGACTTAGTAATAAAAAAATTTAATGCGCTATGAAAAATGGAAATAGTTTCTGGAAGCAACGTGAACGTGCAACTTTTCACCAAGGCTTCAAGAAAATTTAATGAAGAAAACAAAACCACACCGTTAGATGGCTTTGTAAACAACTAGAGAATGTTCCTCTTACAATGTATTTGAAAATACCGACTCTATCCATAGGTTATCAGAGATCATGGGGAATGAAATTCCAGACGTCAGAAATAATTAACTTTTCTGATTAGCTTCATAAGCAACCGTACCCAAAAGCCCCCATTTTCAGGATTTCATGTGGATCTAATATGCAGTTTAGTGGTACTGGATTAGAATAGAGATGTCACTGTTATTTATTCCTAACCTTTTCAGGATATTCCTAAGCTTTTTCTATTGAGAGCACGCATTTTCAGTTATGTGGAGATGGCCTTTAGGCTCCCTGCTTTTGTTGGGGTGGTGGTTTTGATGTTTTGAATGGGGGGAGTGATGCCTAGGACCCTTCCATGTGCTCCCAATTATCTGAACATTATTCTATACTCTCTGCCACCAGTACTCTCTGCCTGAGCTATAATCCTTCTAAGGCAGCATCTCATTCAGACGTGCAAAAACGAAAATTAAAATAGGAGGGTTTTTTATTATTATTATTTGAATGACACAAGACCTGTTCAATGTTTGCATTTAAATTGGCCAGAATAATTCAGCTCTGGCTTTTAATTTCAGAAGGGTTAATCACCCTAACAAAGGTCAATCAAACTTTAATCGTGAATAAAATTGCTACAGCCCCAATCACCTGCAGGACATTTATTATATTCTTATTTCCATGTGAAAGAATGCATTGCTTTCATTATGCATCACTAATCTTCTAACTCTTTACATTAGCACATTTTACCAAAAATATTAATTCCTTTGAAACTCTGACAAGAGTTCATTTCTACACATCTCAGGAGATAATCCTGTTTAAAAGAACGGGTGCATCCGCTGTGAACCACTTCCCTGGCCCTTTCTAATCCTCATAGGCCTTTGCTACTCCAGCTGAGTTCTTACAACAGCAAATCTCAATTACACAAAATATTATGGGGGTTTAGGTTAAAACAACATTGTATTATTTTAGGAACTTAATCCTCCCTATTGTCTGTGATTGTGCCATTCATCTATGTGTTTCTACCAATAATGTTTACTGCATTAAAAAAAAGATTGATTTAGAGGAAGCAAATAACCATATTTGAATAGCAGCAGCAGGACTCAAATTCATTAATTCATTCACTTGATAAACACATGTTGAGTGCCTATCAGGTGCCAGATAGTAGGAAGGGAGAGATGTGAAGTCAAAGGGAAAAAAAAAAAGAGAGCGCCTTTAACAGGAGAATAACATTCTTTTCTGAAAATGATGTCCAGAATAAAATAAAATAATGATTTACACCTCCACTTTCAGTTTTTCTTATCAACGTCATCAAATTTCAGTGAAGACTGCAAATGTGCTAAGTCAAATTTTAACCGAAATTTCTATAGTTTTTTAAATTATCTGGACCCTCAACGGCTTTAAAATGTATAATCTCATAAAAGGATTCATTTTTAAAATTTGAGAAAATGAAATTTGACTGTCAAATGTAAAATGAGCATACTCAGAATATCTAGTCTCCCATGGTTAGGAATAAACCCACAAGAAAGTTTATGGGCATATTAAAAAATATACATGCTGTGCATTAATTTGTTCCCAAAATGTTATTCATGATGTTTAAAAACTGCCATTAACACAAAAGATAGATAGCAAAAGACAAAAAACAAATTATTGCTTTTTTTTTTTTTTTTGGCCATGATATAGTGGCTTGCATGACCATGGAGAGAAAGTAAAAGAACCTTAATGTATATCCCCAATTACACTGCAAATTGATTGCCTTGGCATTATAGTGGTGCTGTGACACAGCATAAATAACCCAAATTTTGCCTTCTGCATATTTTTGAGATGCTTTCCTCTCTCTTTGTACTCAGAGGAAGCGCACAGGCATATACACAGAGACACATGCCCCTCCTCATCAATATTCACATTCATTAATTAGCAACATGTGAAGGCTATCATTTGGGAAACTCCTCAGAGCTTGAATATTCAATCAAGCAAAGCAAATCACAGTAAAAAGAAAATACAAGTTTAACAATCAATGGCCAAATACCGGTCTTTATAAGTGCTCTTAAAAAAAAAAAAAAGCCCTAATCACTTTAAGACCTCAGCCCTCTTTCCCCCCACTCTGAGCATTTCTTGAAACTGAAATAGAACCTCTACATATTCTATAACTATGCTTGTGGTTTTTTTTTTTGCTCCTTTAGGTTGACACAATAGAATAAAGCAGAGTAATGGCTTTTACATTGTTGAGCAAACTAAATCCAAGTGCTACACAATATACATTGATATTTGCTACCAAAGAGTTAGTCTGTAAACTGATAAAGATTAGCTAGACACAATAGGCAAACATAGCTTTATATTCCATTCTCAATATCAAAAGCTATTTCCCTGTATTTCTGAATTTCCAGATTTGGATAAACACCCAAAGCTTCCAGAGAATATGCTATTAATGCTCAAGAAGCATATGGATCTTTTTATGAATAATTTTGGTCACAAAACAACAAAAAATCCCCACTCACCATCAAATAAAAATCTTAATAAGAAAGCTGAAGAGGTTGGATTATGACAGAAACCTACCTTTGGCTGAACAAGTTCGAGATTTCTCATTTTGCCTACACAGCTTTGCCGTTCCACCTTGAGCAAAAATCGACTCCGAGTCCCTTGTGATCTTTGTGACAATGCCATCATATCCCTGGCAAATTTTTCGATTAAACTTTGCAGACGTAGTAGCAACTTTGTTAATTATGATATTAACCAGCTGGCAGGTACAATCAGTCAACCGCTGTAAGAAAGCCAGACAAAGAGACATCTAATCATTGCAACCAGAGCAGATAAATTTTGTTCCTTTCTCATACGTGTCACAGATTCTATCCCTTCTGACCCTCTCCTCAGCCATCGACTGTCAAATTTAGATTCTGCAAGCTCCCGGCTTCCCTTTATCCCTGCCTTAGATCTGAAACTCCTGGTTATCAGGAAGACACGCGTCACCAGCTGTCTCGAAGCAGGAAAGCAATCAGGTGAATACTACTTATTATCTTGCATTGCTTTCCGACAAGTGACAAGATTGATTTGGGCCAAGAATACATTCAGATCTCAGACATGTAGTTCTTAGGGTTTTTAGTTCAAGCAGTAGGGGATGTGCAAAGTTGAAATAAGGAGGGCTTCAATCTCAATGTTAAGGATATGGGATATTAGAATAAGGAGAATTTTAAAAAATCTACCAGAGTTCCATTTTCACATGCCTTTGTATTTTCTTTTCCTTCTTTGTGCTACCTTGGTAATGTCTATGGGCAAATTATTATCAGGAGGAGCCAGCTTAATCGCCAAATAGCTTTAAGTCAACCCATGGAACAGGTATTCTGACATTAAGAAGTTGTCTCCATGCATCCCTTTTTCATCAAGAAGAGTACTTCATAAATTTCAATTTCTGGAACGTACCCTCACATAAAAGTTCAAATCATATTTATATAGAATAATGTGAGAAACTAATTTGGGCATCTCTGCTAACAATAACTTCTACAACTTTAGATTGAGAGACAGATATCATTACATCCTAATACAAATTTTCCCTCCTAAAAATCAGTCTACTTAAATCATATAGAAATATGTAGATATACACAAATGTACATATAGAGAATTTAGTGAAATTTAAATGCATATTAGTTAACACATATAAAATTCCTATAAAAATATGACAGTATCTTTGAAAGTGAAACGTTCACTTGGTCAGTAAAGAGCTTGATCTGCTTGGTAAGCCATTAAACCAATGTAATATTTGCTAAAGAATTATTTTTTCACATCGAAGTGTTTAAACATCAGTGAAGTAAAAAGTCTGCACTGCAGAGTTTAAAAAATAATATACAATATGATAAAGTTATATTCACCAAGAAATTAGTAGGTCTTTCTGGGATGAAAGAATTTGGTGAAAAGTTAAAATGCAATTTTGAAGCTCATTTTTGCATAGGGATTTTTTATATCTGGTTCCCTAAAGGGACCAAAATGGTTATCACTACCTGTGAAAATTGCAATTATAGTACACTGCATTAATAAGTCATGGTATGTAGCCTAAATTTATATTTTATTTTCACAAGATGTTCCTGTAACAGAGGGTCCAAAGTCCTGCACTTGGGTTATTTAGGCAGATTGCTGAAAAGGTAAATGTATTTAGATGCACTCTAAAATGTAAACAATGAGGATATGATGATTCAGGGATCCCCCAAATTACAAAGAAAGATACTTTCATCCTAAGGAGACAAAAGGGTTTCTTCAATTTGACCAGAACAGAGATGCGAAAAATATGGTTTCACTGATTCTTAGTGTGTATGTGTGTGTGTACATATGATATTCTTCATTCTTCACATCTCTGGCTGATATTAAGAAACGAGTTAGATTCCATAAAAGCCAAAACATAAAGAAGTTGGAAATGCTACAATATAAGAGTGTGTTGTAACACAACGTCAAGGACAAAGACTTAGCTGTGACTTTAGTAACGCCCTGTTAGGACATGAGCTGAGCTCATTAAAAAAAAAAAAGAAAAAAATAAAAAGAAATACATGTTGATGAAGAATGAATACTTTTGTTGCACACACCCTCCTCAAGGCCCAATCTGTCTACTTTTAAAATTAATAATGCAAAAAAATCACAACTTTGGCTTTATGTGATGACTATATATTAATTAGGTATATATTCTCTCAAAATTATATCTTTAAAGTACTGAAAATTTGTTCATACCTAAAAAACTTCAAAATAGACATTTCTCATATAATTCCAAAATGAATGTTTCAATAATGCTCACTATTTGCTCCTATGAAAATAATCTAACTCAGAAAGTCAAAATGAGTCAAAAAAGCTCTTTACTATTTGAAAGGACTTTTTCCTAGGAAATTCCAAGAGAATAAAATATGCTACACACACAAAGCTTTTCACTGAAGTAGTTATCTGTAACAGAAAATGGAAACAACCTAATGTCCCCAAAGAGGGAAATTATTAAATAAATTATGGCAATTACTCACATGCAGTCATTATGTGATAATGAGGATGACTGAGAAAACCAAATTCTTATGAGACTACACTGACACGAAGAAAGTAGAATACAGAATTGTACATATATTGATTACTGTGACCATCTGGACAAAGACTGGAAGGAGAAATGCCAAAATAGGAAATATGTTCTGTAAAATTAGAAAGTGTTTCTTCTTTTAGAAAAGCTTGCTTTAACATGATTATAATTGTTGATCTCAAAAGTAGGAATAAAAGACCTCACATGTAAAATAAGAACAGCAACAACAATACTACTGTCCTAGTAGGGTTTTGGTATTAACTCAGATAATGTGTATAAAGCCTGCCGCATATTTCCTGACCTGCTTAGTAAACACTCATTACATATCTCAGTTACTATCTTTAGTACAGCCACCATATAAATAATTCTGACATGTCCACCTATACTACATCCTTTATTTTTTTATAAAACATTACCAAAGAGTCACTGAATATAAAGAAGGCAATCCAAACCAGGGAAAACTCAGTATTTTAAACACAAGAGACCAAGCACAGGAACACAGCCTAGACGACAAAACTGGTTTCTAAAATAACACAGTAACAACAGTCAACAGACACTTGTGACTTCAATTACAAATTATAATTTGCATAAGACCCATAATTTTATAAGACTTATAGGTCTTCTAAAGAGGGCTCTAATTCTGACTTCTCTATGACAGCTTCTGACTTGCTCGAAAAAAGCAAGACCACTAAGAAAATGGAAGCTGAAAGAGAAATTGACCTGGAGGAATTGTCAATACCTTAAGGAACCTCAGAGCTTTTCTTTTTCTTTTCCGATGTGAGCACATGCTGATTGCTGATCCCCATAGGCACAAATTCCGGCTCAGAGCAGAATCACCAAGGCTGTTTTTCCTGTAGGGCGTGCCAATGCCACCATCACAATGGGTTGTGTGACATATAAATACAATGCGTAGGTGTGGATTTCGTTAAGATGGAAGCAGTCAGTGAGAACAAGGCAATCTAGACTTGGAAACACTGTCCACGGAGAACCATGCAGAAGTAACCACTGTAGATGCATACAGACCACTCAGCCCTAATCAGCTGCAGGTGCTTTTATCCATGTGCCCCAAAACATCTTCCACTGGCCCTTCCAACAGCCTTCCTAATCCCTCTGATCACCTGAACATGTTTAATTAACTCTCGCAGGTCCATTCGTTTCATTTCTGCCTTCTGGCCTGCTGAACATAGACTTGAAGGCCTGAATTCCCTTCTTTGTTGTGCTGTGTAGTTCATGAGTCAGATGCCCTGTTTCCATTCCATTCCTGGCTCCTCATAGGCATGGGATAGGGGCAAATTCCTAAACCTTATTAAGACTCTGTTAAAAAACAACACCGCCTTGTAATGCCATTGTGGTTAAATCATACCTATCAGCTCTCTGGCACATAGTAGATGTTCAGTAAATGCTCTGTCGTTGCTACAGGAGCAAGGGAATCACCGGGAAGCAGCACAGCCCAGTAAGTAGGAACAAGGGCTCAAGAGTCAAGCTTCTGGGGGAATTCAGATGCTGGCTTTCTCACCTGAATAATTAACAACAACAATAATAGTAATAACAACTTCCGCATAGAATTGTAAGAATGAAACAACTACTATGAAGTACTTACTACATTGTAAATAACATTCGCAGTTATTAGTATTACTCTGCCCACTATGCTATTTGGTTACGTTCCCCCATTTATTTAACTATTGCATAGTAAACATAAATCAGGACTTGGCATGTGAAGACCGGAGAATACATATGTTCGCATATGCTTGACATTATACAGACAATAACCCAGTTGCAGTATTATTTGTAATAGCAAAAGATGGAGAATGATCTAAGAAGTTACCAAAGGTAACTGGTTAAATAAGTTATGTTATATCCATGCTTTGGAATGCTGCATGGCATTAAAATGATGTACTGGCATGAAATTATTTCTATGATACATTCAAGAAGAATGGTGCAGAACCATGTGTAGTATATGTTGTCATTTTATTTAATAAGGATTTTGTACATGATGCTTGTGTATGTAGAGAATATTTTTGAAAAATACACAAAAAACTGCTAACCATGGTTGCTTTAGTATGGAAACTGGAGCTTGGGAAGTGGGAGTGGAGGAAGGACTACTCTTCAGACAATATTCTTCACTATTCTATGAATTTATGTATATATGTATTTAAAATATTAACAAATTTAATGCCTAAATTTTTTTCATTATGTCCACTTGAATGTGCAATTAGTATATCTTAGTTTCTTTATAAAAAAGCTTGGGCATTCTATTTCCGCCTGCTAGTGGACATGGTTCACCAGCCTATGTCTGCCCAGTTGATCTGAAGCACACAGCACTGTTTTTCTGCATCATAACGTGACCTTGCCAACTCTCATTTCAATGCTATTTTTTCCAGTTCTATATAATTTTGTTTCTTATTCCCGTTTTTTTGAGACATAGTTGCATACAGCAGTCTACAAGTTTAAGGTATACAATATAATGAATTGGCTTATATACCTTATTCAATTATTACCACAATAAGTTTAGTAAACACCCTTCATCTCATACTGATACAAAATAAAAGAAAAAGAAAAAATATTCCATGTTATTTTAATAGCATTTGTTACAAGAGTTGATCTTCTTCACCCAATAAATGCCAAAATGTTGACATTCCTGCAGCATCTTCTTTCTCAAAGGATGTCTTCCTTATAAAGGATTTAATTCAGCACATGAGAGACAAACTGCATTCCTGCGTTCTGTACAATTTTCGAGTCGTTTCAAGTAAGGAGTCTTCTATTCATGTTACAAATGTACAAATGTACAAATGTACAAACAGGCAGTTCCTTCTCAAGGCTAAGTTCCCTAGACACCAGCAGAACATCCAGAGCTGGGGGCCACGTGAAGCCACACAGCAGGTATCCTCGTATACAATAAATTGTGAGCTGATGACCTTAAAGTGTGATGTGGGCTTAAAACTTCAAACGTAAGACTTTTCCTGTCTTTCAAAGACGCAAAATTTGAGAACTCATGTTACTTAAAAATATTACCTAAACAAATGCCAATCGATACCCTCATAGGAATCTTTCAAGTGTCATGTTTTCTCCCTATTTTGAAACAAATGAGACTTTTTTATGTTTAAAAGGTGCAACTACCACCACAGATGTTAGCCTTGGATTCAAAACAGGGTGATCTTAGGCCCTCTGGCCTCTGCTGCCTCCTCTGTAAAACAGCATCCAACTGGTAGGAGAAGAAGATGGTTAAATGGGTTAGTTGATGGACAACACGATGGCCAACACTTGGTAATGGATGCTCTCAGCAGCAGCAGCAGCTCTCCATCCTCGCTGATTATAAACACCATTAGGCGATCAACTGCAGCTCTGGGATATGAAACACTGCTGGTTCTTTTCACTTGTCAATTTTTCTTTTCCAGAGCAAATGTTACCTATGAAATGGATACAGGTCTATATGGCAATCGGTAGTACTTATCATATATACCAGCACTTCTCAAACTTTCATGATCATGTTGTTCCCTTGGGCAGCTTGTTAAAATGAAGATTTTGATTCTGTAGGTCTGGGGTGGAGCCTGACACCCCACATTTCTGCTCTGAAGTGCCTACTTCTGCTTGTCACGGAGGACCAAATTTACACACCAGCGTGGACTTTACAGAGGGTAAGAATGACACGACCAAGAAGATTAAACCATATACACATGTGCACAACCAAATTATAATCTTCTCTCTCTCCTGCTGGCCTCGCTGAACAGCACTGACATTTCTCAGTCCTGAAATAAAATGCAAGTGTGCAATACAAGGACAACTAGTTTCCTCCCTACTTAATCCCTGGTGGATACAGAGGCAAAGGGGAAATAAAACCCAATTATATCATTCATAATAAAAGGATCACACTTACAAAGACATTTTTTAAGTGAAAAGGCAAAGATTTTAACCTTGAGATATTTTTAAAGAGTGGTAACTGTTATATCCTTTCTCGTCATATACCAGAAGTATGCAGTCATAGTTTACATTCATTCTGTTTGGCCCAATGACAAAATAAGGTATTAACAAAATCCTTCTTCTGTGATCCGTATGCTCCTGTGGTGTAACTAAATATTCATGTTTCTAAAACAACTACTTAAAGCTAAATGGTTTGATTGGTAAGAATATTGTACCCTCAGTCTGCTGGTACAGCCTATCTCTTAACAATTCTGGAGACACTTGCTAAGCTTCCATTATTATTTCTATTCCTCTGAGCTAATTTCTTTGATTTGCTTGAGGTTAACTAGTGAAAAACATGATTTGAATATGGTAAAATAATACTCTGAATTCTAAAACCCAGCATCCAGGCAAAACCTTACTAGAGGCCATATGATCCAGCTCAGTTTTGATTTGGCTTGATATTTCAGACTTTTGATTTTTAATTGAGATCCATGGTAAGAAAATATTTACAGCACAACCAAGTACCACACATATACTCAAAATATTTTTGAAAAAATTTCCTCATGAAACAATACTTTTATTATATGCAATGCACTCTGATATTTTTCCTTCTTACTTTTTTCTTTAAATGCTGGTTATGATCTACATATTAAGTTGATTTCATGACCCACTAATTAGTCATTTAAACTTCTGAATTAAAATAACGCAGTCTTGGGTAACTTTTGGTTCAATGGAAATTTATGGGTGCAAGGGATATTCAAGAATTGAGATCATGCAGTGATAGTCATCGAGCAAAAGGCATGGTCAGAGAGCCCAGACAAGGGTATTTCAGTGGCAGTTCATATTTAGAAACCATATCTCCACCAATACACCCAATATAAATGTTTTCTTCCTCCCTTCTCTAGAGGATAACGTAAGAAGATCACCTTTCACATTTAGGTAGAATAACAGAGGTCAAATGAATTACCCAATTACTATTAGGAAGTAACAAGAAGGCAAGTTAAGAATTAATAGTAAAGTCAGAACTGATGAACATGAGGAAATGTGCAGGTAGCAATTTAGCATCTTTGAAATAAATTCTAACACAGTAAGCTGCAGTGACCTAGGAGTTACACTGATGAGCCAAATGGACACTATTCTAACATATATTGGAACTTTTCAGGACTTGTGAATCACAGAAAAGCACAGAAATAAAACAAGACTTTTTTTGTGTGTTAATGCATTTCCTGCAGGCAAGGCCAAGTAACATCTCTAGTGGCTCTCAGGGTATTCTGCTTGACAAAGGACTGAGTAACCTTTCATACTTCCTTCCTGCATAGTCATTCCCAGGTTCCACATGGAAAGTGCAAAAATAGTGATGAAAATTTCCCCGGTTCAGAGTTGAGTATCATAGTGTGGCTACAGAGGTCCTTTTGAGTGGAAGAAAATTATCTGAATATTCTTTAAAAAGAATATTATAGAGCTACAAGTAGGGATTAAATCCCTTATATTTTTCAATCTCTAAATGTTTATTCTGACAATTCACTAATAGCAATTAGTACATTTACTGTACACATGTTGGGATAAAGTATATGCTTAATAGACTAGAAGGTCACATCACAGTCTTCCTCCTCTCGGAGAGAAACCTCTTCATAACTCTTCCAAGGGCCTCTGGCTCTTATGAAACGTCAGTTTTTTTGGCGCAGCTGAAATCATCCTGACAGCATGGACATTACATCATCATCACAAGATCGTGGTACACTCAAAGACAAATGAGGATTCATGGAGAATTAAAAACAGAAAGAGTTAATACAAGTCTCCAAAATACCAGACTACAACATCAAAGGTTACACAGATAAAAACTTGGTATTTTCTAGTTCAATTAATCATGACTTTATGTGCGTTACTGCGGGGAAGCAGACAACCCACGCTGTTCCCTCAGCACTGCTTCACTCCCACCTCACACGAGTCCATCCGCACATCCTTCATCTTAGAAATTTACTTAAAAGAAATGCTATTTTAGCATCCTATAACCTATTCTGATCTTTCCATATGAATTAGTTCCGATTCTAACTGATTTTTCCTGCTTTCTTCACTCCCATCAAACAGAAGAATATTGCCCAGCAGGATTTTTACAGTTCTGTGATAGATTTTTCTAAGCGAGCTGTATGCCTCTTGCTCCAATATGGTCTATTAATAAGATATTATGTTCTCATACAATGTATTAGATTGCGAAGAACAGTCATTCTTATTTTCTGTGCAAATCTGATCCTACAAAACACAGACACACTCACACACACACAGTTAAATACTCTCAAGTCTGGTGGTCCCTTACAGAGTAACCTAATTAAATTGCTTTGGGGATTTTTTTTTCCACAAAAGTTTACTATGACAAAAACAGAAAAGTCCAACTTGGAAAGTGGAGTTTGTACCTGAGCTTTAAATGGCAAGTTTTATTTGTTTGTTCATATAAATACCCATTTATTTTAAAAGCACCAGCTAGCAACAGAGTTTGGAAGACCATGCATGAAGAGGAAAGATGAAACAGATGCAATACACAGTTAAGATCAAAGAGCCCCATCAATTCATTCGGAGAGTCAAAATCCAGCTGAGCCTTAGAGCCCTGTCTGCATAATAAGAAAGGCTGACTGAAACATAAGGATTAAACAGATGAGCTGTCTCCTGCGGAGGCGTGGGAGGGAAGCCCCACTGAGACACTTGTAAAGACACTTTGGAAGCGCGCACCTGCTCCTCCACAGTCAAACCTACAGGAGACCAGACTGCCCAAAGACGTTCCCCTAATGTACTAAATTGCTAGTTTTAAGAGAAAGGAATATATGTCGATGGACATCTTTTTATTTGTCAAGATGTTTTCAGTCCCAGAAAATGACAAATTAATAAATCACCTCCATTTTTCCAAGGTGACTTACCAAGTGCTTGCTTTCCAAAACTGAGAAAAAATAGTGCAAATGTTCCTATGTCATGAAACAGTATTAGGAAGATGCCTGTCTCGTGATGAAATTTTTTTCAAATGAATAGTGCTTTTCTTGAATAACATTGGTAAATATATGCCAGTTCCCTTTTCTATTCTTGGGAAATTATCGTTTTCAGTAGCATGAAGTATATCCCATTTTTATGGACACAGTGCTAGGTGATACTCACAGCTATGCTAAACTGTAGAATTTGGTTCCATGTAGCAAGAATACAGCACAGAAACCAAATGCACTTCAAGCGCTGTGCCTGTGACAAATGCTGCACTTACACTAAAGACCTCACCACAATGTTATGTTGTAGCTACTGACAGGAAATTATTCTGAACATAAATAGAATTCTCTTTTAAGAAAGCTAAACTACTTTAAGAAAGCTAACATCTGAACCTTTAGCAACCTAGACCTGCTGGGATAAAAACTGTCTGGAGTTGTAACAGTAGATTTCAAATAAAATGTCTAAACTCTGCCCTTGCTATGGATTAACTTCCTCAAGCATGGCAAGTAGGGTGGTTTAAATATGTAATTAACAGACTCAAACAAATAGTAAACATTAGTTTTTGTTTTATTCACCAAAACAAGCAATCCAATATGAAGTGAGAGTAATGGAGTCTCTCCGGAGAAGAACAAGTTGCAAAATGTCAAGAAGTGGCTTCATGGGGTTGAAGTGCAGTCTTTGCCCTGCTCCCTATTAGTCTAATTACATTATCACTCACTCACTCAACCAGCGAAGCAACACATTTCTAATGTTGATTATGTATAAGGCACTGTGAGAAATACAGAGAAGAATTGCACGTCAGCCATAAGGAGCAATACTACACCACAACACCAACTGTGTGATGTGGATAAATGCTGTAGAAATGGACCATTGAGGGATGAAGAAATGGTGAGTTCTCATTTAACAGGTGGGATTTGATTTAGAACATGAGGGGTAACGTAAAGATAGAAGTGGAGAGGAGGGAATTGGTTTTCCAGGAAAAACACAAAGATAGAAGAACCCAAAATCCAGTTTGAGAGAGAGCATGTCATCCCATTTGGCTGGAGGATAGAGAGACACTATATGTGAGGCTAAAAACGTAAGAAAGGAACATGAAAACACTAATTCGAAAAGATATGTGTACCCCAATGTTCACAGCAGCATTATTTACAATTGCCAAGATAAGGAAGCAACCTAAGTGTCCATCAACAAATGGATGAATAAGGAAAATGTGGTTTATAGATACCACAAACACTACTCAGCCACTAAAAAAAAGAATGAAATTTTGCCATTTGCAACAACATGGATGGCCTTGGAGGGTATTATGCTAAATGAAATAAGTCAGACAGAGAAAGACAAATACTGTATGATATCACTTATAAGTGGAATCTAAAAAATAAAACTAGTGAATATAAAAAAGGATAGAAAGGTAAAATTATTAAGAGTCATTACTAGTATACAAACTTTTTCGTCTAGTCTTTCTCAGATATAACTTGGAGAATCGCCTGGCATTCCTATTGAAAATTCAGATAATTTGATCCACTCCAAACATAGTGAATCAGAATCTTTGGAGGTGAGAATTGAGAAAGTTGATTTTTGAACAAATTTACTAGTTATGATATTATTTTTAATCTCTTAGAGGCAACAAGGAAACTTCATAGTATCCAGGGAGAAGTGAACTGAAGATTACATTAGAAGGACTTGGGGAAAAGAGAATTAGGAGACAAGGAGAAACTCTGGGCAAGAGCCAAAGTAGAATTTCTTATTTTAACCTAGGTGTGTGGTAATAATAATCAACTTTGCTCAAAATAAACATCAGTATTTTCATTTCTTTCAAAAGTAAAAGCCCTTAGTCAAAAATTTCATCAGAAACTCTTAGATATCAATATTCCAATCTGCTTTTAAGACCAACTTTGAAGTTCAACTGATTTTGGTAAGGCATTACTATCACCTTAAAAATTCTTTTTAAAGTACACTACTCTGCTTCCAATAATTCTATTTTAGGTATCTATTTTCAGAAGGTATCATCCAATTCTAACCCTTCAGATAAACATTAGTTTATTTACAATAGCCAAGACATGGAAACAACCTAAATATTTGTTCATCAACAGAAGACTGAGTAAAAAAGTTGTGGTATATTTATACAATGGAATATTACTCAGCCATAAAAATGATAAAATAATGTCATTTGCAGCAACATGGATGGCCCTGGAGGATGTCATTCTAAGTGAAGTAATCCAGAAAAAGAAAAATACTATATGATATCACTCATGTGTGGAATTAAAAAAAAAAGACAAATGAACTTATATATAAAACAGAAACAGACTCACATACATAGAGTATAGACTTGTGGTTGCCAGAGGGGAGAGGGGTGGGAGGGGATAAACTAGGAGTTTGAGATTTGCAGATACTGACTGGTATATATAAAACATATTAACAAGTTTATACTGTATAGCACATGGAAATATATTCAAGCTACTACAAGATATTGAATATAGCAGTGGCAAAACTGGGGAGTGAAACAAGTGAAGGGGGGGCTTCCACTTTTTAATTTACACATGTCTGTATAACTTAGATTTTTTTAAACAATGAGTGAAACCACTTCAAGTGAAGGGGAGGGCTTCCACTTTTTAATTTACACATGTCTGTATAACTTAGATTTTTTTAAACAATGAGCAAAACCACTTCTACAACTTATAAAGGAAACTTAAAAATCTAACTTTGAAGTAGCTAAAAAAAATAGTATTTGCAATCTATTAAATGCTTGCCTAGGATTTAAACTTGAAAATAATGTCACTTTTGAAGATAGTATGGAGGGGAAACTGGCTTCCTTTCATTTTCATTAATTCTCAAAAGTTAATAGAACTGCAGGCTTTAAAAATCATTCAGAAAAGTTATTGATTTACATACTGACTTCTAAATTTTACAAAAACCTTTCCATTTTAATTAATCTATCAGTCTTTCCACCTGATGGTGGTAACTTTATATTTACATTTTTAAAGAGTATGAAATAAATATATACCCATAATACTAGAGTTTATAGACTGCATTAAGTAATTATGTTACTTGATCATTCATTAGATACCCTTCATAAGACTACCTTCATTCATTCTGTGATTTAATACTGTTAGGTACTTGGTTCCCATAAAATATCTTAGCTTACAATAAATGGGAATCCTGAATATGAACACTTATTTCACATGTAAGTGTAATGGCAGTTTGTTCACAAAATCACCTCCAACGGATGCTATTTAAATCACTAGTTCACACTACGTTAAAGATGTTTTCTTCCTACACCAACAAAACAATTCGTTTAAAAAGTTTACACAAAATTAATTTATGTATTTTTTTTAAAGTCAGGGAATCTCTCTCTTTTAACTTCTAAAGACTTAAAATATTTACCTTTGTTTCTTATTTCTTATTTCTATTCTCTCTCAGAAAACATTGTGTTTAGAAGTTAAATAAAAAAATTAAATAAAAAAATTTATTTTTTTAAATAAAACATAATTTCATTATGAAATTCTCTATAGTTAGGTAGATTTATGTATTTCCTAGGTTTAATTTTCCGATTTCTCAACAATTAGTTTTTGTCTGAATTGTAGCTTCACTCTAATTTAGGAGACATGAGAGGAAAAATAAAATATAAAATAGTTATGGTGTAAATAAAATTATACTTTCATGTATTTAATAGTACCAATGGGTACACATGAGCCTTCGCTGGCTGTATAAGTTACAGTGAAAGGAACAGCTTAACGTGTCTATTCAGATAGAAAATAACAAGGAGAAAACTATTTACTGCAGAGTTTTTGTAGAGTTTGGTGGCAATTAGCTAGTCCTAAGTTGTTATTTTATTTAAATTACTTTTAAAGTCATGTCTTACAAACTGTGAGAATATTTAAGCAAACGCTGAGTTCTTGAGTAAAAGGTTTCATTCTATAAATCTGAAATTGTAAAGTTCGATAAAATAAAAAATTATATAAAATGTTTTCTCTAGACACAAGATCAAAGGAAATAGTCAACTATTGTTAGAGTAGTTTCTGCATCATTTGTTCATCACTATATTAAATTGGAGATTTCATCTCTTCACTGTATGGATCAAGGACCTAAGACTTCTAGAACTCTCGGAATCTAAAGTTACAGAGATACAGAGAACATCTAGGATGGACCAAAAATAATTTACCAACAAAAAGTTTATAGAAGAGCCAAAGCATATACCTATGAAATAATTAGAACACATTAAAAAGAATAATATTACCATGCATAGTACAATCATAGAATAAAAGAATGCGCCACAAAAATACTTATAATAATTTCTCTGATGTTTCCCAAATCCTCAGGTTTGGTCCCTTTTCTTCATAACTATAGCAGACATGTAAACAGATCTTTCAGAATATGCACAAATACTCTTCAGCTTCATCAATGCTAGTGCCCCTAGCCCTGCCCTGAGACTTACCGCCCTGTGGCCATGTAAGAACTGTGAAACCTTGGGGGAAAACAGGTAATGTCCCACGGCACATGTTAGTAGCTCAACAAACGCTGTTTGTTATGATGATTTCTTTTTCTTTCTGCTATCAGGGAAACTTGTTTGTTCATTTAACAGATGCTACTGAACTCCTCTGAGCTAGATCTCACGTTTGGCACAAAGATAGGTGACGGGGATAGAAGATGGACAAATGGATAAGGTCCCTAAATAGACATAAGCTGGTTTCCTTCTTTCCAAGGTTTTTTCAGAGAAAGTAATTCTATACTCTTCCCTTAACAATGTTTTCCAGATTAACCATAGCTTATTTCAACACCTTAAAATATTTACCTTTGTTTCTTATTTCTATTCTCTCTCAGAAAACATAGTCCATATACTTTACATACATTAAGCTTATGACATGTGTGCCTGGTTTTTTGTTTGTTTTTTAAACACCTTTTAAGTTATAAAGTAAAAACTATTAGACAGCAAAGCAGAATAATAAAAACATATTAACATTTATTTATTCTAGTTTAGGCTTAACCATTAAAAAGCTTAGACTAAAAGGGAAACTTGTTCAACTTTAAATTTAGGGTACATAAACCATATCAGAAGCAGAGTGCTCCCATAGACTTCTTAATATTTTGAATTTGGTTGACATCGATCATGATTTACTTTTGTCCTGACTTAACTGAAAAATGTCTCTTAATATGAACACTCCCATGCAACATGCCCAGGTGTGCTGGGGATTAATGCCATAGCTTTGGGTTGGAGAACAATTACTATTAAGTTTTTAAAAGGGTTCACAAAACCGACGCTTCCAGCGTATCATAATTCGTCTTAATTCTTCTCAGTGTTTGTGGAGCTGCAGAGCTTTTGATATTTTCTCAAAATACTTCATCAGCAACAGATGAATTCATTAACTTCATTATTAATTCAAATGATATTTTCATTTCTGTAAGCCCTAAGATTGTCTCACTAAGATCAGCATTCTCTTTGTGTTCCATAAAATGTAATCAATCTCTATTACAGTCATGGAATCAGTGTTTGCCACTTTGCTGAGAAAAAAAAATCAAAATCAATATATCTTCCAAGGTTGAACAGGCATTTAATATAACGGATTGAAGACTGTTAGAGAAATTTAGCTTGCCAGGAGTTTAGCTAATCAAAATCCAAACAATTCACAGAAGGTTGGCCAATGAAATATATAGATATGCCACAGAAATGAATATTTAAGTATCAGAATAACCTGTCATCTCCAATCCTGACAAGAAAATGGACTTAGACAGGCAAATCTCTAAGGGGTCGCCGTTTTAAAAAACAAAAGCAAAATCATACAAAACACTTCTTGAACATGGCTGATAAATAAGGAAATCCTCATTCTCCTATAAAATTTACCAAGTAGAGAGATCCTATAGTGATACTGTCATTGGAATCATGAGGGCTCTGGAGTTTTTCTGGGCTATGAATCCTTGTAGTGATTAACTACAGAACAAAAATGGTGTTACAGAGTTGGAGATTCAGAGGTCCATTTGCCAGTCTCCCACTCAGAGAGGACCCCTCACAGTGTTCTCTCAGCTTCTGCTGAGTTACCCTCAGCAAAGAGGAAGCCTTGATAACCTCTTGCTATGGAATAACTCTTCTAAGCAGAAAATTCTATCTTGAGCTAAAATCTACTTTTTAAAATCTGCTAGTCTTTGGTTCTAGTCCCATTTTGGAGCAACGTAAAGTCAGTCTGTTGCCTTTCCTTTGAATCAACTCCTTAAATGCTCGAGGTAAGCTATCACTTCCTCTGGCCCTTTTCTTCTCTGGACATAAACCATCTAGTTTCTCCTGCATTTCTCCTAGCACACCATTTACTATGCACATGGTTTCAGAAAACTCATGATGTTGTCTTCCCAAGACACTCCAAATTATCATATCCCTTTTAATTTGTATCACCAAAGATAAACATAAGAACACAAGTATGTTCCATAAACATAAAATCCATTAGAACCCTGATTTACTATAGTTGGAAACTGCATTATAAAAGCAAATTCTCTCCTCTCTCAGTAGCTTCACTTGGTTTGTTTTGGGTTGAGCTCATGATCAATTAGAACAGAAGCTACTGAAGGCAGGGAATTGTGTGTGTTTTGTTTACTGCTCTATCTTCAGCACTGAGCACACAGTATGTACTCAATAAATATTTGGTGAATGAATGAAGGAACAAAGCAGTCATTTAAAGCTGCTACATCTTTGCTTATTTGCGCTGTTGACAAACTAGGTCCCTTCCATTCTGTACTCACGAAACTGATTTTTAAAAACCTAAATATAGAGCTTCATCTATATAAATATCTTTTGAGTATCGTCTTGGTTTAGATCACATTTTGCAATAACTAAAATCATATCCAAATGCATATATGTGAACAAAAGGTGACTGTAAAGCAGTGACTCTGGTTTGCCTATGAGACAACGAATTCAAAGCCATTTTGTCATTGTCACATCCCATAGTTTTCAACTACAAAGTGAGTATCTTTCTATAGGTTACTTCATTCTATTTTTAATCCTGCTAAAATTAGTTATTACATTTACTCTTCAAAAATGACACTCATCATTTCCTACATGAGACAACTAAGGCAATTTGCCCTGGGTCACATCATACGTGAATTCTGGGGTTAGGATTCAAATTCAGGTACTACCTCAAGACCAAATCCTATGTTTTTCATTATTCTGTGCTCTCCTTAGGCAAATCAAAAGCAAATGTGAATGGAAAAATAATGTCAAGGAATTTCTAAAGAAAGACCCTCTAAAATAATTTGTATCTTCCTGATAGAGGGGAAGCATTTCTTGTGGATTTCCCAAATAGTTTATTATAAGTTTTCAGTAGAAAACCATTCTCCTTAAGATAATTTTCCTTCTCTGCTCTACAGTCTCAGAGATCAACGTACTAAAAGAAATTTCAAATTTGAAATTTATGTCAAATTTTGAATTTTCATTCTCATAACTGAAGAAGCTAGTAGAGGTAAAAAAAAAAATAATAAAAAAGTTTATCAGAGGAGAAACAAGATCCCAATCATGGACTTCATGTGAATAAATAGTGTTTGCACAATGGCAAATCAACTATTAAATTCGGCTTAAAAATATTGCACATGAAAAGAAAATTTAGCAAATCTACCTAATTGGTGGAAATGAGCCAAAATAGACTAGTGAGAGTTGAATTTCTTAAAAATTTTGACCATTTTGGTAGATGTCACATAGAATGAACATGCACGACAAATGTTTTTATCACCTACTGAGTTTCCAGACGTAATTCTTTATGTGATAAAGATCAAGACGATTTTGACCAATGCATTTAAACAACTGCCAATTTAGTGAAAATGTTCCCCTTGAATACACTAACATTCTACTGAAACTGGACAGTCACTTGTTTGAAAAACGGCCTTATGACCATATAACATACCAAGCTTTTTAACTATCTTGAAAATTCAATTTTATTTAATAAGATTAAATTTCTTATTAAATAAAAGCACATGATGTTTCATCTTCATTTGCAACAGATCTGTGGCCGCTCAATTCATTTTATGACTTGCTCAATTACAAAGTAAATAAATGACTCATAGAAATCACTTATTAGATGGCAATGATGAAAACCAAAGATTTTATTTTCTCCATGGGTTTAACCTGCCCCTCTCTGGTTTTCATGAATAGGATTTTTTTAATGCCTCCATCTACTGTTGGCACTCTCAGAAAATGTTTCTCAAGTTTAGTTTCACCAAAACTACAAAGTTGCTTCATTTCTGAGGTCGCCAAACAAATCAAGTTGATTAAATGTATTTCTAACATGGCAGATCACTATAACTTAAGAGACTGTTATATCAAGTCTTCTGTAAATACGTTTCCTCCGTTATAAGTCTCAGACTATAAATGTAGGACAGAACCCTACATCAAGCTGGGGCACTTGAGCTGGGGACTTGAGTGATGGATAAGGAGGCGATGTTTGACTCTACTGAAATTTGCTTCTGACCTAATTCAGTAAGAGGAGGAAGGGATGAGAAATGGAAAGGGACTGAGAGAAGGCAGAACCATCTTAACTGTCCATCTAAGAGGATTTTATTATAAGATGATTTCTCCTAAATGGCAGGCTCTCAACCTGAATCTTGAAGGAAAGCAGTTATTTTTATGCTGATTTCATTGTGGCTCTAAGATATAAAGTGACATATTTGGATTTAAGTGGTTAAGAGCAGAATCAGGCCAGCAAGTTCGGTATATAGTCCACTTTGTCACATCCCAGATGATGTTTTAATGAAAAAGCTTTTTATACATAAAGGCAGACTTCAACAAATTTCTGTGACAGTCAATTAAAGGTTTGACTTAAGGTGCCAACAGAAGAGAGGAAATCTAGTATCAGCTGTACGCCTACAATGGAATCTTTACAAATAAATGTACAATTATCCCTTCTCAAAGGTTTATCTTTGTTATCCCTTACAAACTAGAAGTGAGAATGCAAGCAACTACAAAGGTAGTTGTTGAGACAAAGTAATGATGGTCTCCCTGGTTAAAATCCTACTCAAAGGATGAACTTTCTGGGAACTCATTTTATTGCAAAGATTCAGGAAAACTAACTAAGCCGATGAATATAGGTTTCCGCCACGATGCTGCCTTACACAATGATGAATCTATAAAGAAGACATGCTGATTCCTGTCTAAATATTTGTCTTCTTTCAAAGCTGACTTAGAATAAATTAAGTCTTTTTGCCTAAACCTCCAAGATTGGAGTAAAAATAAAAGCAATGTTATTAATCTTGATTATTTAACCTCCCCCACCCTACAGAACTATAGTACCACTTTCAGACTTGTATATTTGTACCAACTGTCCTTCTGTTGTACCCCTGGATCCATTTCTGACTCAGAGTAATTTAATTAATAGCTCTTCTCTATTCCTGCTCCAAAGCTATTCCATGATGCTGAAAAAACTTATACCACTGGGCAGACTGATGCGACTACAAAGGGGTGACTTCAGAAACTCTTTCACTTACAACTGCTCATCTCTCTGTCCTAGTCCTCAAGCAGCTGTTACAAATCTTTACTACTCTTCTTCTCTTGTCAACTGTCATTTAACTATCTGGCTTCCTACTTCCTAAAGCATAAAAGAGCAAAAGAGGTAGAAACCTGTTTATTTTACCATTTGACAATTGTCTTTAGTTTCTTTCCTCCTCTCTTGGAGGAGAAAGGTACCCATTTTTCTTTCCAAGGTCCCTCTTCCAGGTGGATTGTATCCTCTCCCATTGCCCCTACAAGTTGTGCCATTAGGTAATCTGTTTCCCTTTTGTTACAAATATCTTTCTCCAAGACTGTTCTCAACTTTGCTTTCTCAAAAGCCTTCCTTCGATCCTACCACAACTTGCAGCTACCATTCTATTCCCCTCTTTTCCTTCAACACCAAATGTGTGGAAAATGTAGGCTGCCTGCCATTACCGACTCAGCTTCCTCAAGTAGAATTCATTATTCCACCTACTGTAATGTGGCTTACATTCTCCCAACTCAGTCTTCCTGGTATGACCATAAACTCCCTTATTTCTAACCAAAAACTGAGGCTTAATCTTCATACTCCTTGGCAGTTTAGTGAAATCTGGCACCAAAAGGACTCCCTTCTGCTCAAAATCCATTCTTCCCTAAGTCTTCCCTTGCTTCATTCTGTCTCCCTTGACAGACTCTTCCACTCTACTCACATTTTTAATGTGAGCCAGTTTGCTAAGTTTCCATCCCCGGTACTCTTCAATGCTTTCATTCAATCTCCTAGATTGGAGGTTATAGAGGAAGTACTCTATCGCTACATAAAAAAACTCTACCTCCTCAGGTCAACAAACACTCACTTGCCTCAAAAAGTTAGAAATAAGAATGAGTTGCAACTCTTTTGAGTTCCACATCCACATTACTATCTCTGGAGATGTCTACTAGGATTTCTTGCAAGTATTTCAAATTTGATGCTTATTTCCCTCCCCATCCCCAGTAAATTATCCTACTTCCAATGTTAACCATAATGGCACTGTCATCCATTACAGTCTTCTAAACCAGAACATTCAGTGTCATCCTTAACAGTTCCCTCTCTCTGTCTCTTCACATTCAATTGGTCACTAACATTTATCTGTACTAACCCAGAAACATTTATTGAATCTAGCCTTTCTTCCATCTCATCAGCTCCTTATTATTTCAGGTAGGGGCTAGAGAATTATAAAATCTTCCTTGTTTTCCCCTCTTTTTTCTCCTTTTAGCATATATTATGTATATTTTTTGATGATTGGCAGAGTTAACCATCTTAAAAAATAACAACTAAACATTTCAAATCACAAGCCTGTTTAAAAACCAAAAATGCAATTATATACCTTGGTTGACTATTTTCTACAAGATTAAAAATTCAGATTCCTTTCCTTTGCATTCAAAGCTCGTTGCCATCTGGCCTTGTCACATCTTTCTAATTCACTGTTTACCTTTCTTTCTTCACATGTGCATGTACTCCAAGTTTCACCATATTGTGGGGTACCTTTGTGGGTGTTGTTTTCACACCTGCAGAGAATGACCTACCCCTATGTCTTCATTCTGCATGTTTCTGTAAACAGCTTGAATTTCATCCTTTTAGATGAAACCTTTCCCAGTTACCCCATAGAGACACTGAAACCAAGTAAATCTTCTCTGATTCCTTGTGTGGCAATTTATCCACTTTCCAGTCATCTTGACTTGACAATGAGGTCCTTTAGGACAGAGAATTTATCTTGCCCATCTCTGTATCTCCAGAGCCTAGCAGAGTGCCTGGGACATATGAAGTAGCCAGTAAAGTCACATTGATAAACATTTTTGAAACATACATGTTTTTTACATTAATCACTGAAAATTTAAGGTGGGAATTCAGATAGGAAAAGAAACTCACCATTTTTAATTTCAGTATGTCTATCATGTTAAACACAAGGATTACTTTTACAAATTAGTTAAATAGGTCATAAAGACAGCAGATTTTTAAACCATTTTATAAATTTCATTTATAGGATAAATTTGGACAGTTAAGATTGCTTGATAACTAACACATTCCTGTCAACTATATTATAACATAAAATCTTATGTGGTCATATAAGTTTATATTTTTCAGTCTACCTATCGAATTGTTATATATTGAGACTATAATGTACCATTAAATGCACTCACAATAGAAATCAATAAATATTTTAAATGGTTCACACACTCATGTAGTAAGTGTATTAAATAATAAAATAATTTAAATCAAAATTATCCTCTTGGCAATGTATAAGAAAATAAACTGCTTTTCAGGTACCTTTCCATCCTATCTGAAAATTTACAAATCAAATTTTAAATTGTTTTTGGCAATAAGAATTATATAAGTAGAAGCTTCCTTAAATTCATTTTAAACACTGTCATTAAATCCAGCTCTGAAGTGTTTCTTTATATTATATTCAGATCCCTAGAAGAATAAGAACAAAAGTGATCTTAGTAAAACAGAAGCCACCTGTGTATTTTCCACCCCGTTATCAAAATGCAACAGCAACCATGTATATTTTATGAGGTGATGGATAAGAAAAATGAAAGAGTTGATAATGCATGGCCTTGTCACCATATTATTTACGGTTTTCATGAACGAAACCCTTTGCAATTCACAGTAAGAAGCTTGAAGTACTCACGACTGCAGAAAACCAGGGTTACTCTCAGTTTCCATGCAAACCTTTTTAGTCTTTGTTGTCAGGTCCAAATATCTGACAGACAAAGTCCAACTTCAGCCTATGCAGCTGTCAAATTTTCTTCACACTTTTGACAAAACCCAAATTCTTTGCAAGCAGTCATTCGAGATTTGCATTCACCACTGATTACCTAGGCATTCTTAGAACTATTTCCATGCTCACCTGCGATTCTATAAGCATAATAATAGGAGTTAAATATTAATATTTTTCTAATTGCTTTGTAAGTACCTTCAGGGAAACCATTACATTGATTTTGCCTTAGACACCTCTAAATAATTTGCACAGATCTGACAACTAAATTTCACTTATTTCAAAGTATGAATCCCAGAGCAAAAATGAGAACCTAGTAATTTCTAATTAAAATCTTTCATAAAGCAACAACAACAAGGTGAAATAAAAGTGAACATAACATGAAGATTAAAATGAGAGGCTCTCAAACAGGGGTGACCAAGCTTTCCAGGAAGGTAATCCTTCTTATATTACTTCCTTTACCATTTCCTTCTCTAATCATAGCAAGTACGTCCTAGAGTCATTTGCCATGCTTCCAATAAGAAGAACCCAGTATAGCAATAAGTGAAAAGAAATCACTCATTTCCCCTACCTCATATCCTGGATATAAAACAAACTGAAGTCTGAAACCATATGTATTAGGATATCCAAGATATGGTGAAAGTAAGTATAAAAATAAATGTAAGTGACCACTTTTAACAAATGTAATTTTGTCTAAGAACATTTTCTTCATGTTTCTAAAAAGACATACAATCCTCAAAGTCCTCCTTTACTGGGAATGCAAAGGCCAAAAATAAAAGCTTTTGGTTTTATGCTATCACACCCATTACACATACAGGGTTTTGGTGCTATCAACACTTTTAGAGCAGTATTTTAATGTTGTAATGAAAATGTTAATATAAAATAAGAAGTATGTTTTAGGAAAGGTAGTCATTAAAGTTTGGACTAAACCTAGTCATTAAAGTGTGTGTGTCTGCACATTCTTAATTGGGTATTTACATCTACTTTCAGTTAGTTTGAGATTTAATATAGTTTAATAAGACAGGACCATAATAATAAATGATTAACAAGGTCCACATTTCTTGTTCAGCTTAAGAAAACTTCTCGAAGTGCATTAAAAAATAACTACAAGCACTGCCATTGCGTATTTGTGGTTCTAAAGATCTCTGAGAGCTGATAGCCAATAAAATGGATTCAGAAGGCTCAATGTGTACAGAAAAAAGCACAGAACTGGCTCTTAGAAAGATGTAGAGAATAAAGAGGAGAACACAAAGAAGGGATGAGTGAAGAAGACAAAGCAAGAGAAAGCAGATGTGGAGTTTGATGTATGTGATGGGAACTACCCAAAGTTCTTGAGCAAGGGAGTGACATGTTCCATAAAGAACTCAGCAGATATGACTCTGAAGCCTGCAGTGGGTTTTGGAGAAGGGAAAAAAAAGGTGAAAGAGTAAGCAAAACTGTCCTAGCGGTCTAGTGACAAGGAAGACTGCCGCTCGCATCATTCAGTATTCTAGCCTAGTGTCCTCTCTTAATGCACCAAAGAATTTGGCTCGCTTGTGTGTCCTTGACATTAATTTCAAGTGATAAGGTACATATTTACTCTCCCTTAGTCATCTGAACCTGATGTCACAGTTCATAGGTCAGTTTTCACAGTTCGTGTGTGTGTGTGTTGGAGGGAGGAGCATTGTTTCCCACTGACCCACACACATAGTGCCATTGTTGAATATAGGGACTAGCACCAACTAGCTTCACATAAACATCTGAATTTCCAACTTTATAATTAGAAGATCTTTAAAAATGTAGAAGTTAAAATGAGAAGACCTGGTATTTCTATATCTATATTTTTATATGACAACACATTGTCTTGATTTTCAGGCAGGGCATGCCTTTTCCATTTTGCCACAGTCCCCACTATTCTGTATTGCAGCCCTGACTGAGCTCCCTTCACTATTAATATGAAGGGCTGGCTCATTTGCATATACAATCTCAGATCTAGATCTCCCAAAATGGATTTATATTTTGAAATTTTCCCCAAAGTTTCCCTTGCCATGTAAAGTACTGATAAACAAAATCTATCACCGTATATGCTTCATTGCTTACAAATAACTTTCATATATTGATGCGATCCACACAGGTATCCCATGAGCTAAGCAAGGTATGCATCATTTCCACCATTTTACAGATGAGAGAAAAGAAGTTGTGAGAGACCGAGAGACACACCTGAACTGACCCCAGGGAACTCGCTGAGCTGTCATTAGGTCTTAGATCTTTTGTCTTCTAGTGATTGATCTTCCCACTCCTCTAAGCTCCCAGGGCTGTCTTACAATTTTATATTCTGGGATTTAGCCAATAGGTCTACCCTATTATGAAATGCATTCCTATCTCTCACATTTGCTCAACACTTTTTCCCCACTCTCCATCCTACCCCTGAACTCCAAATTCCATCCAGTCTCAGCCTCTATTCACAGCTGGCTAGCTTCAACTCCCAGTGAAATCTCACTTGCTGAGGAAACTTTCTCAGAAACATCCCAGGACTTGGAGAGATCTCCTCTCCACTCACACCCATTGTATCCTCCACCCACCTTATTGTCACATGCTTAACCCTGGAGTATCTGTCTCCCTGTCTGGACCTTAAGTGCCACAGGAGAGGGAAGAATACTTTTTCATTCACTGCCATGTCTCAAATCTCTAGGAGAACCGTCTGGCACATGCAAAGGCGTGGTGCCAAGCTTTTGGTTTTGGTTTTAAAAATAGTGTTTTATCAGTCCAACTTAATAAATGAACAGTGACTGACACTTATCGAGCATTTTCTATCAACTTCTTCAAATGTTCAGATGTCTTTATTCATGGCAGAACGGCAGGATTCTGGATAGGGATAGAGTATGCATCTGTTAAAAATAGGACACTGGGATTTACTCTTGCCACTTTCTTGACATGTATCAGGATGTGCTACCCTCACACTTTAGCTGACATACTGCATCACAGCACTCCTTATCAATGACCCTTAAGTTCTGTGTGGTCTCACCCAATGTCTAGCTGTCAATCAAGCATTGTGAGATGGCCTATTTGGCTCACTTGGGCATTTTTCCCTGTTGTTCAGTATAATCTTCTCTCTTTGCTGGCCTTGTCTAAATTGCCAGTTAGCAGTGCATGGTCACAGCCTTTATTCTTTAAAGTGCTCAGTTATTTATTTTTAAGCACTACAGTTTTTTCCTGGAATTTAAAAAAAAATGTTAAAACATTCTCTAATTTCCTCACTGGTTTCTTACTCATTCTCTTTTTTAAAAACAAAAGCCTCCATTTTGTCAAGGCTACCATCGCTAAACTCGATTAAGTATGAACTTAGTTTTTAAAATTAAATGCTATCTTAGGCATGCCCTGTCTTATAGATCTTTGAGGCAAGGCTAAAGCCCTATTTAACAGTTAGGAACTCATTAACTACTAATGAATTTTATCACAGGCAGAGGAGGAAATAAAAACCATTAGCAGATGGTGAGTTTTTGAATCTAGAAGAAAGCTGCTGGCAATCAATATGGCAAAGACACTCAGTAAGGAGATACTGAAAGTGTAAACAAAATTTTGCTTTTAACCACTCTAACTTTTAGCTGTTGTCCAGACACAGGAATATGATGTGGAGAAGCACAGAAATAATACAAAATATTCCATAAAAACAGTAGTTCCACTAGGACACTTAATAAGAGTCTCAAAAAAATAGGCCACGAATGAAAAACACCCAAGGAAAGTCACACTGTGCAAAAATACTGATATGTGTTTACCAATATTAAATTTAAAACTCTTTTTTATTTTTCCAAATCTGGGCTGCGTGTCACTCATTTTGTGAAGCACTTCCTGACTCTATGGCCCCAGTTTGTCACTTCTCCTACATTCCTAGGCCTTATTTATTATAGCAAGTGCTACAATGCGCTAAATCTCTCCCTGCATCCCTGTGCCTCCCCATCAGGCTGGAAATTCTTTGAAGATGAAATCAAGTCTTCATAATCATGTCTCCAGGATCTAGGAATCTCCCACAGGACCTGGCACCTGTTGGGCACTCCATAAATGAATGATCAATGTATGAATGATGACAGCAAATCTGAGTAACATTAGGTTGCTTAAGCCATTGCTTAAGGACAAGAATGGAGGAGCCTCCTTTGAATTTCAATGTACTAAGGGGGCCAAAGTGATGGTCAGCAAAGGGCTCCATTATAAGGACACATAAAGAGCCTATCTTCTGCCACGATTTTTACCTCAACTGACTGCAGAGAATCAGTGACACAATATAACACAATGATTGATCTGAACAGATCCTCGAATCTAGCACCTCTTCCGTGCAGTTAGAGCCCGGTTAAGATTAACCATAACCAGCACTAGCACCGTGTAAACACAGCAAACCAAACAGCAGTCATGTGCTTGGAGAGGTGGGCCAGGAATCAGGCAAAAATTACACTTTGTCCTGAAATCTGGGATATAACGTTGCTAAATAAACATCAAAAATAGCAACTCACGTTTTCTGTTTATCACGCCTTTTCCCTCATCTATTTCCTGCAGACACTTCTACAGATGGATGTGGAGACAAGCACCTGCTGCAGACCCTGTTCTCCCCCAGGAAACATGTGTTCGCTGTTTCTCATGGCCATTCTGTTTTAAGACCTGCTTTCAGGAATGCCGAAAAAGGGACCACTGCTAAGCTAACTTGCTCTGCCCTACAAGAAGAAACAGGTGACAAGCATTTCTCTAGTCACTGTGGGAACTAACCAGAAATATTTGCTTTGTTGGCTTTGTTATCATACTTCTTTTAATTTCTTTAACCTACTTGGAGACAGCAGGAGAGAACATTAATTAATGAATACAACAATGAACCGGTCCTCTGGAAAGAAAGTGATTTACCTCCAATATTGTGCTATCTCTATTATATCAAATAAGCTAATTTACAGTGGTCTACATTTTTTGGTTATGTAGGTTACAAGAAGATAGGTATTCACGTAATAGCCATATTTCATACAAAATGAATTTTATTCCTGGGGGTATATTGTTAAGACATTCTATTTAACTGTGGTTAGAGAAAAGACACAAAAACTAAGGGCCATGACTTTTAACTTTAAACTGTGGTTTAGTATATTTCCAACCTGGCTATTATGCAAGGCCTCACGGGTAAATACTGAAATTAAATCTACAGCTACAAGACTTCTGTTAATGAGCGAGGAAGCTGCCTTACCTTTATATCCCGAAGGCCTCCAGCCGTGCTCCTCAAAGCACTGCCCGTGCATCCGTTGATGCTGGTGCAGGTGGTTTTGTTATCGGTCCACCATGACATAAGCCAGAAATTGCAAGCAAGCATTTGGAAGAACCTGTAGCAATGTGAGGGTAATTTTATGCTTGTTGAATCGAATAATAAAGAACTGGTTGTGTTTTATATGTCTTTTCTAATTTTATTTTGTCAGTAATTCAGTTTTATCCAACTTATGACAGTATTAATCCACATCGGATCATACCTTAAGAGGGAGAGAAAGGTCCTTTCTGAGAATGGGAGCCCTCTGAACGGCAGTGTTTCTAGTGTGTAGGGTAAGGCCGACCTGGATGGGAGTCCAGGTCTTCCACGTGGAGCCACTGGGACAAGTTTTTCAACCTGCCTCATGTGCAAAATGTACACAATGCTATTTATATCTCAGGACCTGTGGGAAAATCCAAAAGCACTGGCTATGGAGTCAGAGAGCCCTCAGTTTCCTCATTTATAAAATGAGTACAATAATACCAGTGCCACCAGGTTGTTGTAAGGACTAGACAACTGGGTCATGTCTGTAGCTCAGTGCCTACCTGGTGTCTACCCAGAACCCAATTAGCGGTTATTCTTATTGAAAGTGATTTTTTCACATAGCAGGTATTGATAAATATTAGCTATTCTCTTTTATCACTGATGTAGAGGATCTGGAAAAAATATTTTCCAGAATCATGGCCTCTGTCTAAACTTCGGAGTGACCTGGGAGTATCTCAGCCTGACCATGATGCATACAGATGTTCTAAAGAATGATCTGGATCCTTTGAGAAACAGTTTGTGGATCTCGCCCATTCATACAGGCCCCTTTTGTTTACCAGTGGACATCTCTCCTCTTCTAGCGTCATCTGAGAATTTCTCCCTGGGCTGTCTCTGCATTACATGGTATAATGCTAGCAGAAGGCAACTGACAGAATATCAGAAGAATGCACACAATAGCTATTTCAGGGAATAAGGAAAAATGTCAAAGAGAGAGAATCCCATCTCTTCTTCCACCAGTTACTAAGCATAATGTGTCTCTTCGTGCCCTCCCTTAAAAAAAAATTGCTTGAGGAGGTAGTCATAATGGGTGAAAAGGAAACCAAAAAGCTTCTACTCCACTTGTGAGTTTACAAAACACTGTCCTCTGATTCTTACAACACCACAGCAGAGCCCTCTCTTACCACTTCCCTGACCAACTGAAGCTGAGAAATGAAATGGTTTTCCAATCATATGTTACTGGTGAAGGCATACCCAGTCCTTCGAATCCCCAAATCTGTGTGTAGAAAATACAGGCAGAGTTATGTCAAAAAAAAAAGAAAAGAAGAATATTTCAGAAAAATGTCTCAGAATAACAGCTTGATGTGTGAAAAACTTAAATCATGAATACAGGCCTTTGTGAAAGAAATACAATGGACAACCGAGAATGAATATATGGATGGGATGTGGGTAGGAAAAAAATGGATGTATATCCCAAAATTTAAAAAGAGCATTAGGAAAGAATGTTCAAAAGACTACTGCTTGTGGTCTAAGGCGTAACTAGATTCAAAACCCACAGACATATATGAAAAAAAAAATAGAAAAGCTGACAAGACACTCCTAAATGGCCCAGGCTTTGAGAGAGGCAGCTTTTGAGGATGTCAAACAACCCCCAGGAGAGCCCCAGCGGGGCAGCAGAACTAACTTTACCCCAGCCCAGTTAACCGTTCCCACTCTGGGGAGATCTCCAGAAGGCAACGGAGAGATCACATCACCAAACAAATTTCTCCAGCTGTTGCTGGATGCCTGCAATCTCATCAGCTTGGTATTCCACCTTTGATAAGAGGTCAGTGACCTTTACAAGAGCAACACCTCAAATGTTCTCAGTCATCTAGACCTTTGAGTGGCTAAATTTCAGGTCCTTACTTGAAAGGCGGTTTTTCCCAGTAAAGGGAAGAAGAGAGGCAGGGTATTGGGTATTCAAAGGGAGCAAGGGGAGAATGCTCCTTCTCAATATAAGCTGGCAGTGCTGAGGGCGGATACTGCCTTTTCACAATTTTGCCTATGATTAGCCATCATTCTTTGAATTATGTAGAAAACTGCATATACAGGGTATGTGTGTATCTGCACTAATGTGCAATAAATAATAGTCATACCAAAGATCACTGCTAGGATTTATTGGCCTTTTACCACCTACCAAGCATTGTGCTTTACACTCATTATTCCATTTAATCTTTACATCAACCAAGTAGGGGTAGGTATGATTACTTTCCTCATTTTATAACTGAAGAAGCAAGTTTAGAAACTGTCCGTACAGCACAGCTAGTGAGTGGTAGAGCAGGAATTCAAACCAGTCAATTCAATTTCAGTTTAACTACTACCTTTGTATACTAAACTTAAGCTGCAGAGTTTACATTATAACACACAAACACATACACACAAATATCCAGACCCTGTAGCAAAGAAGACAGAGCCCCCTATTTATTGAATTTTTAATTTCTTTGGTTTAATATACACCAAGCACACAAACATTGGGGTAAGAAGGTAAAAACATGGCAGTTCATCTTTAGAAAAGGTGGGAAACAAGGAGGGAAAGTGTGAAAATGCAGGGAGACAAAGCTTTTAAGTGTGGAACCCTTGTCAAAGTAGAAATGGAAAACAAGAAATTTCTTTATCTCTGAAAAACAGGGAAAAGGTAACCTTCTTCAGCCAAAGACTCTAGCTATAGCCACGGCAACGTCGCTTTAGTCAAGCAGAGAAGTACATGGTAACTTTGAAATATTCTGAATGTTTTGATACTGAACCTTTCTTTAGAAAATAAACGGGTATCAGAGATTCTTCATGGACCCCCTCAAGGGACGTTTATAAGTAGAATATCTTTGCCAGTTTGAGGGCAAATTGGCTAAAGAATTTGTCTAGTGACTAAAATAGACGGGACCTCACACTCTTAAAAAGATTCCAGAAACAGTCATGGCGTGGACATCCACTGGCTTTTAATTATTCATGTATATATATTTATTTTGCTAACATTTCAAAGAAAAGTTATTTTAACTTTCCACTGTTCCCTCTGTCAACTTTTGATCCAGTCTGATGAGAAATAGCCATAGGATGGTCATAGAACACAAAACAAAATAAACTAGGTTATACTCCATGGTAAGAAGGTCTATGTAAAGACTCTACCTTCAGTGAAAGGAGAGGTTTCATAAAATTTATCTCAACAAAAGGCACATGTGCACTAGCTAAGGAATATTTTGATTTATTCATAAATGAGCTATGATATTATCACAATAGTTTTTAGCATCTCAGAGCTTTAGGCTTCCCACCTTAAATGTAATATTACATTTATCCTTCCTGGATGACTTTTGTATAGTGCCCTTAAGCTTCCTTAAAAACACATTAATATAAATGCAAACCGGCATTTTTCATCCCAATTTCACCACTTCCAAGGAAATCCCCTCCCAGGAGACAATTCCAATGCCAGCTGCTGCTCGGGGAGAAGGACTGATGTTTTCCCTCACTCTTCCAGCTCCCTAAGCTCTCCTCTACAAGGACCTGAGAAAAAGGCATCAACGTGGCTGAGCGACGGGTCCAAAGCGCAAGGATCAATATTGGGATGTGCGTTACGGTATTGGCTTGATTAATTGAGCCTCATAAAATATTTAAGAAGTTTATACTTACCACTTAGGAAGTAATAATCAAATTAACAGAACACACTGAAATCAATCCTCAAATCCTTGTTCCAACGGAAGCAACCAATAACACGTAAAATGGATGCTTGAGGACCTTTGCAAAGACTTACATTTAATGGAAATTTTCACCCTGCATATTTGATATCTGCTAACCCAGGAGGTATTGCTTAAGCCACTTGGAGCTCTTCTACCACATCTTATTTAGTCAGGGGTAGGAAGTAGCCCGGTAACATGCTGCGTAGAAGGGGATACCATTTGGACTGACAAAATCCCCACAGTTAATCCTTGAAAGTGAGATTTCTGCATCCTATCATTAAGAGTTGCTGGGCATTTGATTAAATACCCCAGGCAGTTGGTTGAGACCTATTTTCATTTCTCCCCACAACTGGCAAACAAGCGAAATTAGACCAAGAACCTGAAGAAGCGAAGTGTGTACTTCAATACAGAAATGCTTTTACCTGCCATGCCTGCTGTGAACGAAATGGGCTGGGCTTTCAAAATGTTAGTCAGCTTAACTCCCAGTTGGTGGCACTGGGAAAATGTAGCCATGCAGTCTTATTTCTCTGTTTCTGTTCTTTAACTGCCAACTGGAATACAATAGAGGAGTCAGAGGGAAACAAAAGAGAGATGGATCCAGAAAGAACCAAAGGATGACAACAAAGCAAGCCAAGAAAATGATAATGAGTCAAAGACTCGGCTCGCCAAAGTTGGCATCCCAGACTATTTTCACATGGAATATAATTACACTTCATTCAATTAATTGCCACTTGTCCCCTAAAAATCATGTTTTATAAACTACAAATTATCTACTAGAAATTGCTCTTTGCAATATTTTAGGAAAAGTCATGCTTGCTTAAACCCAAAGAGAGAATGGCTACTATCATGCTGCTCAGACATGGATAAGATACATTACATACTGTGGGAGCTTTTGCTATAAACATAAAGGGTAGTGATGTTGAAAACACTAATATTCTTGGACTGTGAATAAAGCACTTTGATGGGCGACAGAATATGTACCAAAAAAAAGAGGGCCAGGTATTTGAGGAGCCTCATACTGTTATCTACAGGCACCTGGAATTTCCCATGTGTCCAGCTCCTCCATCACCTCTCCACTGTCTTGTGTACTTCTTTCCTCCCATGCAGTTGTTGTATTATTATAACAGTAAACACAAGCTGCCATTTACCATGAACTCTTTAGTTCTCAACTTTAGTTTAGAACTTTTTAGAACTCTTTAACTTTAGAATACTTCCAAGTATTCCATTGTCTGTGGTTTGTTCACATTTAAGAATTCACACATCAAAGGTTAAACCTCATCAAAGGTTAGAGAATAGTATGCCTTACCCTCCCTGTAAGAGTTATAATGCACATAACTTATTTTATTTAAATATGCAGGGTACATTGAGTTATAGTTTTCTAAGTTGGAAGGGATGAAAAACTGTAAAAATAATGTAATTTATGCATAAATAAAATACATTATACAGCCTGGCTTTAAATGTCTCAGGCTGGTCACAGCTGAGACAATGTATATGTTATGGGTTTCTGTCTCAGATTGAAATGCAGAACTTTTTTGAACCTGGGATAGTAAAAAATAAAATGAAATGTAATCTCATTTTATGGGACATGATAAAATCTTACCTCATCAGATGGGACATGCAGAATGTTGCATTTTCCCTGTTATTTTACTAATAATGCAGTAGCAACCTTCTAATGGACAGTCTTTCTTATAGAGCATTGTCTTTCTGGGGAATCAGAGTTAGGGTATTAACTAGATGATCCAATGTCAGAATACAAATTATGAACAATTTTTGTTGTGGTGGTTGTTTCAGCCAATCTGAAAGTTCAGAATAAGAAAAAAAGAATTAGGAATTTTCCATTGGACACCAAAAAAGAAAACAATATTAAGGGAATTCTATACATTACCATGAACTTTCTATCATCTTATATTTTAACTCTTAGAATCAATTTTTGATCCCACAATGTACTAAAACTCTAATTATATCAACCTCTAGACATAGCAGAGTGGTGGTAATCTGGCAGTTTTCTACTTTGAGGCCTGAATTATCTTCCTTGATCATCTACTCTGCTCAAATTCATTATAAAAATGACCAATTTACCACCTCATTTCACATGAGGAAGACAACATTACAGGATGTGGGTCCCAAGGTAGAACAACCAAATACTACCTGGGGACAGATGAGCAAGCTAGAGCGTGTGTGAGTAACTTAAATTGTTCCAATTATTCTTTTGCTTATAAAATGATTCCTGTACTCCCCATTATGAGTTCCAAAAACATACACTTTGAAGCAAGAACATTAGCATACATCATTCTCGACTGCCGGAAGCCAACTCACAATATATTGCTTACCTTGTAGAGAGATGGAGCAGCACAGGGCTCATAATAGGATGAGTGATGCATAAAATGTTCTTCAGCTCACTTCCCCTGGGATTTATACTCCCAAACCTAGGAACACCGTCTGCCTGTACGGATGGAATGCTAAGCAATGCGGTAAAACAACCAACACATTACGTATAGCTTTTCAACTTTTCGAAATCTAGAAGAAACTGTAAAATAAGTACACAAATAAGCAAGTATGTGTCTAAAAATTAAGGCACAAGTTAGCTGGAAGATTACACAGTTTAAATAAGGAAGATCAGTGACGGGCTCAGTAATTTGAAGTTTGATTGTGTATATAATATGCTTTTTCTTAGAAACTAAAGGACTATTGCATTCTTGGTGGCAGGTTTAAGCAAGAGATTGTTTTGTATTGTAAAACACAAGTATTCCATCAGGAAATCACTGGGTCTGAATTACAGATAAAACGTTGGTCAAAGAGCCATTTTTTCCCCTCAAAAGTACCCAAAAGAATAAAGAAAAGAAGTGAATCTAAGAAAAATATCTGAGAAAAATTTATATACTCAAATTCTCATTCAATTGCCTCATTTAATATTTTTGAAAAACTTGTCACCAAATTTTTAAAGGCATAGTTTCAAATCAGACTTGTTTCCAAGTCTAAATTTAGCCTTCATTCCTTGTGTCATATTTCTTCAGGGACAAGAAGGAAAATCAATGCCCCTACTCACCTTTGGAAGAATTTCACTGCCAAGTCTCCATGGTTCTATGGGATCCAACAATCCGTGGCTCAGTATCGATTTTCCTATGACACCTGTAGAAACAGCCTCTCCTTCCTTTCTAACAAAATATAGCAACAAAAATCGTGTCGTTTCTGAATAAATTAAACAGAGGCTATTAAGCACAACTTCATCCTGTAAGGAAGTATGCTTTACATTTTCTAAAAACAGTTACCTTCGCTTGATTTTTCTGAGCCTCTGAACAACCTCTTACAGATAACATGAACAAGTATCTTAAAAGATGGTTTGAATGTAATTTTCTTAGGTATCTCACGTTAATTAATTTATTATAAATAGCATTTATTTTTCTAAGAAAATAGACAAATGGTAAAGTGTATCAAACTTCAATGCCCAATTTTAAAATAGCTCCAAAATCAAAACCCTTTTTGAATATGAAAAATCACAATTATGCCTTTAAAATCAAAAGCTTTGATAAAATAGAAGACCCTTTGAGGCAGTGGAGTAGAATATATCAAATCCTGGGAGAGAGGGCAGGTTAAACTCTGGGCTGCCAGTTTTATAGCGCTAAAAGAATTGGGAGAAGAGGCCAGAGCTACCACTTTCCTTGGGAAACATAAATACAAAAACAAAAACAAAAACCTAAGAAGTCATGTTTCCCACATTCTTCACACACCTGATTTAAACCTCAAAGGTATTTGTTTCACCCTGGGCAGACTTCTCTGGGAATGTCTGAATATATTCCCCGCAGCCATTCTGTGCTGAGTGGAGCAACTACAGTTGGCAACCTACTCCGTCACTCACTCCATCAGTCTGAGAATCTGCAAAATAAAAATGCAGTGTTAAAGAAATTCCTTTTACATCTGCTTTTCCTTGTAAAATCCTAGAGAAGGAAACACAAAGCAGGTTGTTTCCCACAATATCTATGACATGTGACATCTTGGTTAAAAGTGACATGGCCGTGTTGCACTCTGACAGGTTCAGTGTTAAGACCTGACAGATGTAAACCGGCAAGAACAACCTCCCTGCCACAGATATTTAAGCTCACGTTCAAACTTTGATGTGATAGTCCCTTGATTAGCTTGCGCAACAGTGAGTGCTACTGCCTTTCAAGTTCATTATAAATTATGCTATTCTTCACATTACTGTCAATTTAAGCTCCTGTTTTACTAAAACGCAGGCATTTTAACCGCTCATCAAACCTGTGCACATTTTTGAGTTACAGAATTAGATCAATCCAAACTCCAGTTCTCAAGGGAGAAGTTCCATTGTTTATCAGGCCATGTCTACACTGGCTGAGCAAAGCGCTCTGTTCAGAAGGATAAGCGCCTTTGGCAGCTAGAGTCCACATAGCTGACCCATGGATGTCGGGGTGGAGCTTCTTCACTAAATTCCACAAGTGCAATGAGATCACTAAGCATTTGATGAAAATGACAAAAAGCATGGTGTGACTGTTGTTCTCATTTATTTACATCCTAGTCATTTAGGACGTAATTCAAAGAACCTATAGAAAAATAAGAATGCTTATACTTCACAAGGCAGCAATGAATATGAGCAATTGAAATAGTTTATAAGTCAATGTTCAGTTTAACCTAAGTCATATTCTTCCTAAACAAGACAATGATGTTATGATTTTAAAATGCAGTATTTCTTAACTGGTCTAGGCTAAGCTTATAGCTCTGATCTTTATATTTATGGGAAACAATCTTCAGAGTTCAAATAATTAAAAAGATGGTTTTGATCTCACCAAAAAAAAAAAATAGGTCAAAATAGTAATGGATATTTTGGAGGAAATATTTACACTCTTCCAACTTGCACCATCAAGAGTAAATAACAACCGTAACTAAATCTATTCTGGGGACAGTAGAATGTCCTCAAATCATCTTGAACATTGAGATCTTTTCATCAATTTTTAGAATAAAAAGAGGTTTAGTAGAAACGCTCTTCTAACAGCTATGAGATTATAGGCTTCCCCCTCCATCCACACAAACACACTCCACCCTGTGAAATAAGAGATACAACACTAATCACAGCTGGAGTTTTGCCAGGACTCCCCCATCAGTAAGCAGGCAGAGTTGAACCAAGTTGCCTTAAAGGCATAAAGCCTCTCTCACCCCTGCGGAGGTGAGATGCCCTCAAGGGGATCAGAGAGCATCTATTCCAACTCTTTGAAGAAAGCAGGAATGAACATTTAAGTCTGTGGGAATCTATCAGAACTGTGCTCTATGAGCCTTAGTTTACCTCTGCCGATATTACCCCAAAATAAATTAGCTATTTTTATGCTATAAACTCCAAACCCAAGTTTCCCTAATGGAAGTAGGATTATCTCCTATTTTTTGCTACTCCCATCTTCAGATTTTTTAAGATAGGGGTTAGTCTCTCTGTTTCTGTTTAACAATCATTTGATTTAGAATGCTAGCAGCACGTCTGCTGGTTAACTTATAAATTACCACTCAAATTCTAAAACAGAAATAAACCTAGGTGATCTAAGAATTATTTTATATAGCAAAGTCTAATAGAAATCGAATCTAGTATCTTCCATTTCTACATGAAAGCCCTAAGAATGTCTAAATATAAGACCACTGTTGATATATTTGCCACACCATGTTTGAGCACCTGGTAACGATGATGGTGGTGGTGGTGATGATGATGGTGATATAGCAAACACCCTTATGGTACTTACTATGTGCCAGGCACTATTCTAAATGCTTGCTCTAAATGCTCTATATATAAAATGCACTCATTTAATCCCCATGACAACTCTGTAAAGTAGGTGCTATTATCTGTTTTTCACAGACAAGGAAACAGAGTCACAGAGGCAACAAGAAACCCGCCCTGGATCACACAGTCAGGAAGCGGCAGAGCTAGGATTTGGATCTAGGCAGTCTGGCTCCAGAGTCCTTCGACATTGCTTCTCTTCTCCTAGCCCGGCCACCAAACCAGTGTCATGATGGATAGAGATTTATATCAAAAAGTGAATTATTTACATTGGCTCTTTCTTTCCTACACGAGTAGAAATAATATGCCTGAAAGCTTTACTCTCTGAGCTGTTTGGGGCCTGAGGCTCATTTACCTACTTCTTTCTCAGGTCTTTTCTTCTACAGCGAACCAGCATCTCCTTCTTTCGGAGTAAGTTCCTATGTGAGTGAGGTATTGTGCTGTACACCAGAAACTGACACAACACTGTAAACTGATTGTACTGCAGTAAAAATATATTTTAAAAAAAAGAGTAAGTTTGATGCACTCAGAAGCAAAACTGATTCTCACTGATCATCACTTCGGGAAACTATTTACTCCTTTAAAATTTCGATTCTGGAGGATGCTCACTGAATGTGCAAAACACCAAATCAGAAAGGAACTGCAAGAATACCAATGATTAAACAGAGCCTCTGAGTGGAGCAGACTAATGGAGTTGAGCCACCTGAGGTCAAATCCTGACACTACCTTTTGCAAATGTGACAGGTTATTTATCTCTCTATGACTTAATTTCCTAATCTATAAAATGGGAATAAAGACGGTACTACCACTTAGGGTTGTGAGGATTAAATAAACTAGTGCCTAAAATGCTTAACTTAGGGCATGGCATGTAGTAAGCACTCAGTTAACACGCACTATTGCTATATTATCACCTCTGGTTTGTATAAACTAGACTCAAGATTTTATCATTTACAATGCAGTGTAAAAGCATTAATACAGATTTTAGGAAAACCAGTTATGATCACAGGAAATTCTTTCAGCTGAGGGACAGTCTGGCTTAAAAATTCACTGTGACATAGCTCCACAAATAATTTCATTCCCCTCGATTAGGTGAGAGCACAGGCACATTACAGGATATCACAGAAAAGCATCAGAGCTTACAGTGTTATCAGACACTTACCCCAAGATCCAGAAGTAGATTTTTCTACATAGTTAGGTTTTAAGTAACATAAAAGGATGTCTTACTTGTTTGTTTTTTATATTATAATCCAGAGCCACTGAAGAGAAATTGACCTGGACAGCAGAGATGCAATTGTAACAACTGTGCAACTCAGCAGCAGTAAAACCGCCCACACATCCAGCTTGTCTTTTCTTTCTTTGCTCCCTTCCTTTCTCTACAGTCTAAAAGCTTAAGTTCAAGTCCCACACGAGAGACTTAGAAATGGCTGCTTAGGAACCTGAAATAGAAATTTCCATCGCAAAGAGAGGGTAATATAAGTACTAGAAGAAGATGACTTGCCGAATGCCCACTAGCACCAAGTGCTTCAGTAAGTGTTATACAACGGAAAAGGAACAGATTGAAACCTTTTTTCCTGTCACTTCTAAAATGGACACGGTCACTAGCGAGAGAGCAAGGAGCCCTGAGGCCCTGCAGGAGAGCCACGTAGAAGCCATTCTAGGTAAACCTCACACTTTCACTTGGATATTCCCAGGATGCACAGAATTACTTTTTTGTGGTCCAGGCGCCATGGGACTTGGGAACCACTTGCGGGTCCCCAAGGGGCTGGCAGTGAGGAGGGGAACATTTGCCTCATTTCTCAGTGCCTCAGACTTGGGATATTCTTTGGCAATCCTGAGGGGAAGAAAGTATTGATGTATAAAGTAGCACCTTAGTCAAGAATTAAAATTTTAAAGAAGGGGTCAGTGAGTAGCTGCGTCTGGTATAAAGAGAGCAGACAGAAAAAGCAATGGTGAGACAGAAACACAAGGTCTCAATTTTAATCCCACATCTCCACCTGGAAAAGCTCACCACTATCAACCTTCAGAAGGCAGAGGCTTATAAATACGCAGACCAGCAGACCTTCATTCTGATATAAGATTTTAGCAATAATCAGCCTACAGTTCTCTAGGTAAGGATGGTGTGTCCCAGAAATAGTCATCAGCCTTAAGTATCATTGAGTGAGGGGCAATTCCAGGATTAGAACTTATGGAGGTATAAAAAGGTGGCTAAAGTGTCAGAGAAGAAATAAATTTCCTGATAGCAATGGAATTATTTGAAGGAAAATGGAGAGACCAGGAAACAAATGACTTCTCCTAGCAAGAGATGTCAGCATCCTCAGCTGGGAATTATCTACACAGACGACAGAGGCATGAAGAGGAGATGCTGGGCTCGGCATTTTGCAACCAAGAGGATGTGGAGAAGAGGGGCAACGAGGAGCTGAACAGCACAATCTGGTTTCTCACTTGAGATCGTACATCTGGAGCAAAGGAAATGGACAGTTTCAGCAACTCGGTGCAGGAGGTATCCCACGCTCAGGCTTTCTCTCTGAGAGCACCATTAAGGCAACGGAGCACAGGGCCAGGCACAAAATTCTCTTTAACAAATGAAATTCTCATTTCCTTGCAGCAGTATTCTGACTGCCACATATTTGGGTCTCATTTAAAGCCATTTAAATACACACTTAAAAGGATCCTACTTCTTTCATATCATACACAAATGCCAACCAATGACACTGATTCTCCAACACCAAATCATCTCCAAACACCAAATGGGAAGTTGAATAAAAGGGAAAGAGGAAGATGAGCTCGGCCGAGTGCTCCTCGCTGACCACTCCGCAGACCTGCTGTCACTTCTCATCATCCTTTTTTATGATCCCCCACACAGATTCTACCCAGGGGATTTGGTTCTTAGCGAAATGAATGTGAATTAATTCTTATCATAAATTTTAATGAGGCAACACTTCAGATGCTCTCTCAGACGTTTCCAATGCAAAACTTGCCGTTTTCTGTGGTGAAGCTGGAAATTCTTTTCCTCGGAAACCTTGATTGTTTCACCTCTGCTACTTTGACTCAGTGGAATAATTTGCATATCAGTAAGGTCAGATGAGACAGAACTGGAACCTCAGGCTTCCTATACCCTTCCCTCCATTCCACCCTGACATATTTCTCCTTCCCTTTCCTTCTCAAGTTTTCTAATTTCACAGAATTAGACGTTGTACAGCATGACATCACACTTGATCTTGCCATTACACTGCATTGTTGGAAATTACACTAGTTCTAGAATGTGGACAGAATTCCTTTCAATATTTCCTGTTGGTTTATTAAGCGGCAGTGTCATACTCACAAAAATGATGATTTCTGGGGCCAATTGTTCAATTCTTTGGAGACTCACATCACCTTAAAAAAAGTTTCCCCCCAATCTTCTTCTCTTCTCTCTATCCCCAGTATGTTTGACATGTCAGAAATAATTAGAAGTGGCTTAATAAATTCAAGAGACATTTCTCCTTATTATTCCAGACTGGATGAGTGTAGGAAGACTTTGTTACCAGCTTTATTCCAGTTGGAAATGTGCATTCAGCATCAGCTGTATCTCAAGAAAAAGCAGCAGTCTGTCCTAATGTTTCAGATGTCTATTTCTCTGAATCCAGCCCTGCCTCCCAGGCACTGTTTGTTCCTTCTAAATAATTATTAAAGGCGAAGGCACTTCTTAATCTGAGGTGTCCCTCATCTTCTCATGCCACTTTTCATACCAGCATGTTCAAGGCAGTGACTTTTCTGTATCACTTATTAATATCAGGGCAGCTTGTTTCAAAGCAGGTTTCTGATTAGAATGGAAAAAATAAAACTAGGAGGTGATGATAAAACCTTGCGTTCTGAGCTCTCTCTTATTTCACACTCTCTCCTTAGAATGGGCACTGCCTGTTCTTTTCATTTAAGGCAGAAAATCTGTTTTGTATCCAAGGTAAATGGAGAATGCCCACAGCTATAGTTCCTTTCAAAGCTTACTATCGTCATATATGGTAAAAAGCTATGACAAAGGGTCCTGCTTTAGCACAGTCTTTGGTTGTATTGTTGGATAAATAAAGTCATCCCTCTGCAGAATGATGCATTCTATGCACCTCCCCAGGTGGATGGAATGCAATCTAATATTGGAGACATTAGCCCTTTTCACTGATAATGGGGATTACAGCACATTTTCTGAATCTCAGATTTGTTGGTTGGTAACAGCTCGTCTGACAAGCTCTAGAAAAAAACTCTGCCAGGTGGGTTCACAAGTAGAGAGGCCCATGCAGGCTGAAGCCTCCCAACAAATTCTGGGAGACGGGTTTCTGAGATGGCTGCGGCTGATGGAAAACATTCTTGACTCGGATAGATGGATTGGGTTTCTCCGCTACGACTCGTTAGCCATGTGGCTTTGAGCAAACCACTTACGCTCCCTGAGGCTTACTTTATAAAATGTTGGTAATAATACCTTTTGAAGTTTATATAATAAATTGGACAGTGTATACGACAATGAAAGCACTGGTTTGTAATAAAGCATCATACAAATGCTCGGCATTATTTTTCCCAGATAACAACCTGTGCCTAATGAGCAAGTAAGTCATGGACACTAAACAGAAATCTAGGGGAAATATCCATATAAAACATGTTTCTTCAACACTAGGAGTAAGGCTTTCTTCTAAAAAAAATTACCATTACTAAAATTTAATCTTACGTATGTATCATACATACAGGTGACCAATTTTCAAGAAATGATAATGCAGTAGAATACTCGAAACGACATAGCAGGGTAGACATAAATTAACACTTCTTAATAACTCAGGAGGCATTTCATTGTCTTACTGTACCTAAGTGTCATAATTATGATTATCAGTGGCTAATTTACTAGAGAAATGAAGGGAATTGAAATGACTGTATGATATAATTGAGAATAAATTTTAGGAATTAATCCATACTATCCATTTTTAATACTGTCACATGTCTCTATTTCAAAAAAGTAGCATCGCCTCGGTAATTCTAAGTTATCTGCCCTGAGCTTTTAAGTGATTTGTATTCTCTCAAGGGGATGTTAACCACAGCAGAAATTTTCACATTCTAACACATCAGCAAGCATGTTGCCCAAACATAGCAACCTCTGGGTGGTGTCTGAGGCAGGAGCTCTGTTTCTCACATTTGGCACACCAGCTTTGGAAAGAACAGCAGGAAGTAACGGCAGAGGTGGGAAATAGGGAAGAAATATTAAGCTCTAGCCTGACTAATTGATGGGACTGTCAAAAAAGAGGAAGTGAATTCAAATTTGAGGAAGGCTTTGTAAGTTACTGGCATAGACAAATGTAAGGTAAGTTATTATAGTGATTACTATTAATAGTCTTCCTCAGTTTACAATGGATAAGTTACATATGGCTTGAAAGAGAAGAGTTCTTTCTCCGGCGATGGTACATTTATTCCTTCATCATCCAATTCTTGCTTTCTCAGCTTATCTCTCAGCCAACATGAATGACATATACAGTCTCTTCTTGTTTTCTTCTGTTTTTGGCATAGTTTGATATGGCTGGAATAGATAGGAAGATCTTGCAGAGGACAGAGCTGCAAGTGAGTTTGGAAATTTTAAAAATAGCTGTCTCTGAATAGTAAGGTATAAAGGTTTCTTCTGTAGAAGGTTAAACACACTCTGTTAATATGGCTAAACACACGTAGCAATTACTGTAGAATGGTAGGGTATTCTCAGGCTTAACACCTGCACGCTGTATCTGCCAGGATGTCATTGGCACAAAAGGCAGATGCATGTCATAATGACCTCTACTCTGAGCCTGGCCATCTGAATGATCTCCTTGAAATTAATAAATCTGCATATGTGCATGTGTGTGTGTATGCAAGCAGGGGCCCTTATAGCTGTATAATTATAAATGCACACAGTTACACAAAAATATGCCACAGGAAGAACCAAGGACACATTTGGCAGAGTGTTGTAAAACTCCACAAGGCTATCAACAATCAACCGTGAACCAATAAAAAGTAAAACTAGATTAATAAACATAGATGTTCATTTCCCCAACATGGGAAGGACTGTTTTCATCTCCCTCATTCATTAACACAGCATCTTTGGAATACTGCTATCAGAAGAGCACAGTGTTTATGGTGGGGAGGGGAGAATTCCTCAAATTTGAATAACGTGGTTTTACAATGGGCAGTGCTTTTACAAACAGAATGAGGGAGATTTACACCAGTTAGCATGGAATGGTATTAATATATACACTACCAGTCTTTTGTAATCAAGCCTACTACTATCTATGGTGGTCACAGAGTTCTGTAGAATAGATATTTTAATTGCTGTAAAGAGCACCTTTTTTTCTGGCATCTGGTCGTTTACCAGTCACAAGTACTTTCAAAGCCTCACTGAGGACATTGCGCCCACCGTGACCTCAAATCTAAGGAGTCAAAAGACTAGTAAATTCATCATGTTTGTCAGCCCACGTTCACAGCTAAAAGGGTTTCCTTCTTGTTTGTAATGGGTCTAGAGAAAAAACCATACCCTACTCATTCTCAACCTATCCACACAGGATTTCCCTGGACAATCCGCACCAGCTTCTGAGCACACATGCAGGGGGAAACATGTGCTGCTTCCACCGCTGGGGGCAGCCTTCTTTATCCCACATCAGTGCAGCTAATCTGGGATCATTTGAAGTAACAGAACATGAAGAACTGAGAGTCTTAAAACTTGGATCTGATATTTTGTCTACAATATAATCAACTTGACTTACGGGTTGGCTCTAACCATTTATTTGTTCAAAACTATGCCTCTACCACAAACCAGGCACTTTGGTCATGGTGAGAGCAGGAGATGAATTATCATCTATTCACACAATTGCGTAAGCCGTAACTTCAAATACAGAAAGGTCTTAAAAATTAATCTTTTCTAACCATCAAAGAATTCAAGTGTTTGTCTTTGATATAACCTAAAATTTTATTCATTATAGAAGTAAGCATTCATCTTTAGGTCCACAACTTTAAAAATCAAAATAGAAGAGTTACTAACAGAAGTAATGAGTTAATGAGGACTTGGCAAACTCTGATTAGTGGGCCGAATCCAGTCTGCCACCTGTTTGTATAAATAAAGCTTCCCTGGAACACAGTCACACTCATCTGTTTATATATTATCTATGGCTAGTTTTGAGTTACAACAGAAGAGGTAAGACACAATGGAGATTATATTAATTAAAATTGGATGGTATGCTTGAAAAATAGGATGTACATATTTGTCTGTTTTCCATTTTGGTGTGTTCTTTTTGGGGATCTACTTCTATAGGATATTCTACAGAGTTCTTAAGGAATGTGTTTGTTCCCTCTCTGATACTAGGAAGAAGAAAAAGAGATCGTGGATAAATAGTATTGTAAAACACAGAGGAAATATAAATTAGAAATGAAATGACTTTCAAGCAATGTTTTAAAATCTGAACTTTGCCACTTCATTCACACCCACATGGGCCCAGTGCTGAAGTTTTGGTGCCTGTGGTAGGGGTAGAAAGAAAGGCTGGATTTGAATGATTTGGATAATAATGGAGCTTATTTAACCAGCCTTTAGAAATGTTTATAATGTTGTGAGAATGCCCCGATTCCTGAATATCCCAACGTTATCCCGAAAAAAATCTGGCAAAAAAAAAATCGTTTAAAATGAATTTTTGCAAAACATTTGCATGGATGGAGTTAACTGCCAAAGAGGCTCCAATTTAATTATGCCTGGCAAGTTGGCTGGGCTTGTCTGGCATTTCATTAACAAAAAATAAACCTCACCCTTTTGCCTGAGAAAATAGCATTTGTCATATTTTGGGGGACAGCAAAGCTCAGTGTGCTACTTCTTGGTATGAAAAATAGTATCTCTGAAATGTGGATAAATCAAGCTTTAAAATAGTTGTACGTACGATGGATTTGATGGTGACAAAACTGGGGAAAGAAAGCCCATTCAAATGGTGCAGATGGCCAGGCAAGAGATAAACCACAGCAAGTGGCAGCAGGTCTGAACTGTAGCAGTGGTGGTGACAATGGGCAGGACAGTCGGATTCAAGAAGTATTTAAGATGGAAGATTAGCAGGTCCTGGTAATGGGTTTGAGGTGGGAAAAGAACAGAAGTGGGAAATGAGAAGCCAAAAATGTCCCCCGGGTTTGTAGTTTAGCAGCCCCACAGAACACTATGGAGAGCAGGTTTCAGAACAACGAGAGGGTCAGTGTACATATGTTCTGTTGGAGGGTGCCCGATGGACAGTGCAGGCAGTTGAATATTGAGCCTAAACTCAGGAAGGAGATCTGAACTACACTTAAAATTTGTAAGTAACTGTAAAATCAGTGGATGAGAGCACACATACGTTTTTCTTTTTTCAAATGAAGAGCTCATTTGAATCACACAATATTTTTCTTCCCTTTCAAAGTCCAATATGAAGTGTTTGATGACAAACCAAAGCAGGATTGTTCCAGCCACAGTACACATGCCAGTGTTTTCAAAAGCAAAGTCAGAATGACAATTTCTGGAGACAAATGATTCATTTCTGTTTCTGCTCTATTCACTAGAACATAACCACAGTCGAGATTCAATCTGAGGTTCAGTAATACAAAGTCTAGGCCTTTGGGTACCACACAGACAGCAGTTTCTCTTTGTAGTGTTTCCCTATACAACGCCAAATAAAATGACCACAAAGCACTCGTGTGTGGGAGCCGCAAAATTAAAAAGTACTTTTAGCCCTACATAACTTCAAAATGTTAGTATATGGTAATTCTCTGTGATCCTGGATTTGAAATGGAATAAATCAAAGTGCAAAGAAATAGCTGTATTCTCTTTCTTCTCCATTCCGAGACAGAAATAAAAATATGCAACAAGTACGTTTGGTCCTCTTTCGAGAACTTGCTGGATACCTTCACTCATTCTTGCTCTACCTGTAATTCCTCCTTCAGGCAATTTTTAATTCTATCCTTTACTGTTTCTCGGTCCTCCTTCCATGGTGTTGGGTTTTGTCAGTGTTGTTATTTTGTATGATTATTTCCTTCGTGTCTATTAAATTTACAGCCGTTTTTTTTTTTTAAAACATCACGTCTACAATCTCAGTCCAGGACCTGGCAGTGGCTCTCCTGAATTATTGTGGCCTGTTTTATCTGGTCCTCTGATTTCTGAAAATTAAGACTTTTCATCTGCCTTTACGTGGCTTTCAAACTTGAAGAATAAGGCTATGGTCAACACTCAGCAGAACTGCTAGGGTTGCTTCCCTATTTTCCAGGGACCTCATCAAAGGCAGTTCCATTTTATTTTGTAGACTCTCCCAGCTTCACAGGTCATGGGGCACTTCACACTTCCCTATCTGCTCTGTATCTTTACCCTCTCCAGTCTGCTGTATTCTTCTTTGGAAAATCATCTCACTGCCCACATCATCCAACCATGCCTCTCTCATTACTAAGCCATCTCCCAAAGTGTGACCTAAGTTTGTGATGCAATGCCTAGCTCTAGCGTTCTGTAATAAGCCTACCTTTGCTGGCGATGTCTGGAAAGCAAACGTACCTTAGTTGCAATTTCTCAAGCACTAAGTCATCCCTTTTTTTAATACCTAAATTTACCCTATGATTTGCATGTTTTCTACCTTCATGACTTTAGTGGCATTTTCTCACTCCAAATTTATTATATCTGTGTCTCCTTTATTAGACACTAAACTCCCCAAGTGCAGGAATTATATAGCTATAAGTCAACCTTTTTGGGTACTGACCAGTCATCATTTAAAAAATAATTTTAGTAGTGACAAAATAGAAAGTATTATGCAAATTTACCTGTTCTTCTGGGAGGACATAATGAATAAGCTATCTTGGTAACCACACAGCTTGGCTCTATCAGTTCCCCAGTGGGCTATGAAAGCACTAAGCCTGTTTCTTACCTTGCTCCCTGTCCTGTGGAGCTAATCCAACCACAGACTTGTCTTTGAAGTCAACTGGAACATCATGCATGGGTGAGCACCAGAGAGCACACAAAAGCAAGGAAAGAAAACTGGCGTGTTATTCTTAACAAAAGGGACTGTGCTATTTCTGTGTTTCTATACACACTTGGGCATCCCACAGACTTCAAGAGCCTGCAGGTGAAGTAGGAGAAGACGCTGAAGTTAGTAGTGTCTTGCGAGTAGGGAACGGGCAGCAGATGAAGCCACAACAGAATGAAAGTTTTAAATTTCTAGTATATAACTCTCGGTTTTTCTTTTTCTTTATCAAGAATCATACAAATCACACATATTCTTCAAGGCTGTAAAACTCTTCCCTGAGAATGTCAAGCTCTTCTGGAAATGGTATCCACTCTTCATCGAAGGCAGAACAATTGCCTTGTAGACTAGCATTCAATTCCATGCAACAGTCCTTTATCCAGAATCTTTACTGAAAATGAGTTGTGCTCATCAAGATGAGAGCACCATCACCATCTTCAAGAAGAAAAGCATAAAGCGGCTCTCGTAGTATATAGCTCTCCATGGCCACTTACAAAGCACACTCTCAAATGGCATCAGTCCCTAATGCAGCAACATGGTGAAATATAAATTACAGCTTCAGTACTGCATCTCATAGTCAAGTGCCTGAAACTAAATGACGTTACAAAAATTTATTTTGTACCTACCTTTTGACCCTGCAAGTCCTTTCCTAAAAAACAAATTCTACAGAAATAAAAGAACCAACAAGAGGCCCTACCACTTAACAATTACTTATGCCTAAGTGGGTTTTCTTTACCTCTCCAAGCCTCAATGTGGTAATTTGTAAACTGTGGATAATGACAGTATATAGCCGTGTGAGTATGGTGTCTGGCATGTGGGAAATGGCCAAGGAATGTTAGTAAGGTGAGTGTTATAATCCTTATTTTGCAGAGGAAAAAACTGTGTTTCAATGATGCTAAACAATTGGTCCAAGGTAACGGTAGGTGTGGGATTTGAAAACAATTTGGTTTGATTCCAAAGAATAAACCTTTCCTATCTCAAAGGCTGCTGCTTAACTTAGAGCCCCAAAGTGAACAAGAAAATATGTCAGCTGAGAAGATTCTCCAAAGACCATCTTGGTGAACACTGAAGGATGTCTGCGTTTTAATAATCCTTTCTTCCAAAGTGTGTATTCAAATATTAGACTATTAGGTTTTCAAAAAACATTCAGGGTGCTCTAATCACAGAGCGCTAAACTCAAAAGTAAAAAATGACTAAAACCATGGCCAGTCAGTATAGCGTTAAAAATGAGCATGAACCTGAAAATCTGACACTGATTACTGATGAGATGTGGATTCACCAAAGGTGCAAGAAAAAGGCTCTGTGCTCTTAGACATTTAATATAGCACTCTAATTTCGATTTTGCATTTAAATATTTCAAGATGAAGCACAAAAAGTTGTATTTGCCATTAGAAGCACCATTAATCAAAACACTGTGGCTACTTTATTGGGAGAAAGAACTGTATGACAATGAGTAAATGATGCTAAAGTTAAATTGTTACAAGTGAGCACGACAAAGATGGGCCAAAGATGTGTGTCGTCCCCTAGAAAGAAAAAGCAAGGTGAGGATGTCGATGCTAAAACATATTTACTTTTAGAGGCATGACACTAATATTAAATTTGAAGACGACAGTGGATGTCATGATTTAGCAAGTGAAAGTAAAACTGAGACTCAACGAATCTGTAATTCAAGAGAAACTTGATCTCTTTTTTTCAAAATATTTTCTTTTATCTCTTCTGATTCACAAATTTAACCATTTTCCATATTCCCTGATGTAGAATACTTTGTCCTCGAGTTTTTTTCTTTTTTTTTTTCTTTTTCTAATTTGTTTCATTTTTCTTCTAATGGTGTGAGCCTAAATGTGTAGTTTTAGAAGTAGGCTAGATAGAATGTCTCAAAGTCTCTAATCATGTTCTGAATCCCCTACTGGGGAGTAGGGAGAAATCCCATTGAAGAATTTCTCAACCGTACCTCTTGCATTGCATGGAGTTCCAAAGTGCCTACGGCAAATGGCTATCAAAATGAAATGCAGCTTAGAGCAGACAGCAGTGGGAGGAGTTCCTTATTTGGGGGCAGTGAAGACATTCAAAAATCACAGGGATGTGTGTCATGCCTTTGCTCTCATTACCTGTTTAAACAGGTAGATGGTGAACCCTGCTTCCCAAAGCCACTGAGAATCGAGAACTGCTGTGTTCTAGAGAGGATGCTGGTCTTTGAGTGGATCTCATTAAGTATCCTTCTGTCTGATTCTCCCTGTGATATGTCTAGTATCAATTCATTCACATGCTAGGATACATAGGAGAATCAGTTCTTTGCTGTCCCCTCCCCTCGGCCCCTAAAAATGTGAACATCCGTCTTCCTCGCTTAGTGGATGCCATACACTGTCCATAGGCAAGGTCTAGCAGGAATGTGGTGTGCATTTTTCTATCTGATTCTTTCCTTTCCTGAGCAGACAAAACAAAAGTGGTCAAGATTCTTCTCTCTATGTCTACAAAGTATAAACTACTCAAGGTGAAAGAAGAGACTATTTAAGTTATCACTGGGCTTTTCAACACAGTTGTCAATGTAACTAAGAGGAAATACTTCAAGGCTTATTAAATAAAGTTTTGAAATTTTTTGGCTGACTCATCTTTGGCTTTGGAAAATGATAATCTACAGGCAAAGTTGTTGCTTTTCCTTAAAAACTTAAAATTTTATATTTGAGATAGAAAATAAAACTTGAGCCAATCCCAAAGCTCTTTGCTCAATGTTAGGTTTTATTTGGAATAATGTTTTTATCTATTTGGGTGACTGGTGTAATATTTCTCCCAGAGAACAAAGCTGTGAACAGGGCTTCATACATACAGAGATGTTGTTAAAGACAGCTTTGAAAAGTTTTCTACCTCATAGAATGTATTAGCCTGTTTCCTCAAGATAGCTAGGAAGTTGAAGTATTTCTAAAAATATTTCAATTTACGTTTGTCTTCAAATTTTGAAGAATATCTTGAAGTACAATTAAGGCAACGGTAAACTTCACCCCCCCTACACACATATTTAATTATAAATTGTTAAGGCATTTTTAAGTTTTGGACAGTTGAATTAACAACTAACCAGGCAACACAGTTCATTTTTTTTTAAGTCCTGGTGAAATGAAAAATTTGCTGATGAAATCAACTGATCGTTGTAAAATCTGTTTTCAAGAACTGGCCTTTATTCTACATGCTCTTATTATTGTTTTTACAACAAATAATCTGAAACAAGATTCTGAGCCAAAAAGCTATATTTGATTGCTAATACTGTTTTCTACCTGTGAGAAAATAGCTTCTCCCTTCACAGTACTGAAGCATGATTACTAAGAGTAATTTTATTATATTATCCAATTAGTTCTTCAGAGTTCTTTTTCTCTCTCCAATTACACTATAGTTGATGAGGGAAAGATCACATTTTCTCCTTTTATAAAATCCTCCACAGTGCCTTTAGCAACACTGGCCAGACAAGATAATTAAGGGAAAAAAGCCAATTGAATAATTGAGTAAATAAATGACTTGAATTCTTCCCAAATTTATGACAATAATTATGATTATTGAGTAAAAGAGAAACTGTTTTAGTTAGATCATGTACTGTACCAACTTTTAACCAACTTGGAATGCAAAAATAAAATGCTCTAAACCACAAAGAAATTCTGAACTTTTAAAAATATTTTGCTTTGTGGTAAAAGAACCAGAAATCCTTTGCCATGTGTACTGACATTTCCTATCGTATTTACCCAACAAAATAAAATAAAATAGAATAAAATAGTTAAAGAGATAATTGACTTGAAGAGGTTAAAATGTTCATAAATATTAGAAATTCAATGACCTGAAGTGAAATGGATTGCATTGTATTGCATTGAATTAATAGGACTAAGTTACAATGAAGACTAAACTCTAGATTCAAATCTTTCTAGCACTTTGAAAGCACCAGCCTTAAAAAATAGAACTCAGTCTTTAAGATGATATGCTGCATTTTTACACAAATAATTCTACTCTTATACCATTTTCCTACTTGTCAAAACTGTTTCCCTGGACTGAACAGAAGCATATCAGATGGGAGGCAAGGTGTTTCACATTTCCAATTATATAAGTACACACATCTCCTAGGTGATTTTCTTGTTACTTGCAAGTTATATCATTCTCGATATTTTTTAAAAATTAAAATTAAAAGCTGGTAACATGAAACTATTTTTGTAAATGTCACCAAATGGAATTTCTTCTAAAGATCAACAGCATCATCATACAACGTGACTAAAAATGGAATGGTATTATTTGTGCGTCACTTAGAGCCTTTTGCATATTAAGTACATAGCCAACAACTAAACAGAGGACTCAAGGAACATTAAGAAAAAATCTTTTGATCAAAATGAGTTTTAACTTAGCATATTTTAAAAATATCTTCCTTTTGTTTGTACATTTAAATTGATAGACAATGTCCCTAAATGTACACAGCATGAGTGGGATCCAAAGGCTTTATCTGCGCAGTGACAAAACGACCAGTTAACTTAGAGAAAATAAAATCTTAAAAGACTCAACTGATTGGGACTGCATGAGAAAACTGGCTGATTAAATATTTCCCTTTCCAACTGCATGTGGTGTGTTCTTATGGCAAATCACAGGGGCTAAATATTGTTCTCCATTGTGCACTCAGGTGGCAGTGAGATACCAACAATTACACACTGTAGCTAAGTGCCAAGGTTCATGCCTGAAATTAGTGTCAAAATGAAAGGACCAAAGAAATCCAGGGTTAAAGAGGAGACAAGCTCATCCTCTGCATTTTACCAACATCAACACAGTGTGTGATAAGCAGATAAGCATTTGGAGCAGTTTCATTTTTGGAATACTCATTGACTGTTTCAGCTGCTACTATTACAATACTGTCTGCAGAAATATACCTGGTTTCCTAAAAGCAGGGTATAGCCAAAAGCCTCATAGCTGAAGCTTTAGCCTCACTTATCTCAACTAGCAGGTAGGGATGCCCAAAGAATGGGGCTGCTTTAGCAGAGTACCCCTATATAAATTAGAGGGTACGCATAGGCTATCCTGTTCACTGATTCAGGGTGCAAACTTTCTAGCTTGCCTCACCCAGGAAAACTAGTATACGTTACATATGTATTATGTACTAGTAATACCTCTTTGAAGTGAACCCTATATTCGTATCTATGAGGACAAGTCATGGCTCTTAGAGTCAGTAAAACAGCTTCATAGCAGTGGTCAGATGTAGCAGTTGCTTTAAGAAATATCTACCTGGAATTTCCTACAAAGTGAACTTTCTACCTTAAGTACTGAGTTTGAGAACCCATAAACATATAGACATATATATTTCTCTTGAGATTTCAAGGCTACGTTTTTTTTAACACAATTGAGTGAAAACATAAATAAAATTAACCACAAGAGCTGCTTGTTGATACAGGAGATTTGCACTAGGATTTTGAGTGTTGAATTTGAATTTTATCAAAAAAAGTGCAACGTGAAGTATTAACTAATGAAACTTTATGATGGTTAAGAGAATAGCTCTTGGGGGGGGGTCAGCAATTTCTATGAAAAATGCTCCCAGGATATAAAAATAATCATATTCAGCATAAAACAATAAAATCTACTTAGAGTCTGCTGCATCATGGGCCTGAAAAGTGATGGAAAACAAATACAAACACACCACAACTGCACTTTCTTTCAGAAACACCACAGAGTTCATTATATATCTAATTTATTAATATTGATGAGTGACAATTTATTCTCAGAAGAAGCAAAAACATATTTGAAAGTCAAGATTATTGTGTAGAGGTGAGGGTATAGTTCAGTGGTAGAGCACATTCTTAGCATGCACGGGGTCCTAGGTTCAATCCCCAGTAACTCCACTAAAAAAAAAAAAAGATTATTGTATGTATGTATATATTCCTTAATAGGATCCCTGACCCTTATTAAATATTTAAAAATCTTTAAAGGCCCTCAGATATAAATTTAAGGATATTATTTTCTTTTTCCCTGCTAACTTTCTTTCTGTTGTCCATCTCTCCCTCTTTCAGTCCTCTCTTTCCCAGCCTCAAATGCCTGTTAACTGTATGATCTATGGCAGGTGCTGTGCTAGGCAGTGGGGCTCCTGCTTCCAAGACTTCTAGTTTTACTGAGTCTTACTTATTTTACTGCTGGTTGTCTGAACTCGTTGCCAGCATGTCAGCTGGGTACAGCTACCAAAACTGAAGCAGCCAGGACACAGGAAATAAGTGAAATGTTACCTAGCCACAGGTTATTCTAGTTGTTGCAAATGTCACATGTCAAATGATCAACTCAGATAAAGGAATTTTAGGATTTCATTTCTAAGATGAGCTTTGACACAGACACTGAAGGATGGGAGGCATTGAGAAAGCAGTGGCAAAAGTGTTTCAGGTGCAGGAATGATTAGAGAAAATGCAAGGCAATCTTTGTGGGGCAATGAGCAGATCAGCTTTCCAGTGTAGAAAAGCCCTGTTCAGAAATAGGCAATAATGCAATCGGAAAGAAAGACTGAAGCCAAAGGGTGAGAAGTCTGAGGAAGTTTTGAAATTTTAAAATGTTCTCCTGTTGGCTCTGGGGAACCCATAGATGCAAACGGAAATAACGTAATGAAAGTATCAAGGTGCTTGGGAGGACCTGTTCTAAGGGCAGAGACCTGCCTGTTACATCCACTGCTTTATTCTAAACATCTTGAGTGGCCGAGGACATCGTAAATGCTCAATAATATTTGTTGAATGACCAGAAGAATGAATGGAGCCTGAAAGACTTGAGTTTTAAGTCATCTCAGCTGCCTACTGTGACCTCCAGGGAGTTCCTTAACTTTTTAAAGCCTCAGTTTCCTCATCTGCAAGCAGGGACAGTGATACTACCTTTGGCGTAACGTAATTGAAGGGGTTGAATGAGGAAACAAATTTAAAAGGCTTAGCACCTTGACGAGCATATAGAAAATGAATGTTAGCTATTTATAATTAGAATTAGAGGTCTCTTAAAATAGTATAAGAAGCATTGGAAGGAAGCATAAAAGCAATAAAACCAACTGTATCTACTATCTCGTGGGCCTGCATATCAATAAGATAACTGCTCAAAACACATTTGGACTATTCTGCCAATATATTCTTCTAAATTGGCATATATGTCCAGAATATATTTTAAGTCATTTAAAGAATAGCCAAGAGAAATACAAGTTCCCAAATGACATCGATTGTGCTGTAATTAACTGATGATGTATGAATAACTGGTGAGACTTCTATAATCTGCAGAACCAGGCAAATAATTAAATTGAATCAATGGTGAATATTAAATTAAAAGCTACAGGAGTAGGGTCTGGCACAGGCTAGGTCCTGAATAAGTGTTTGTTGAATGAAAGAACGAATGACTGAATGAACGAATATTTTCTAAATCCGTATGGGAAGACACTTTTATAATTTACTTGATGTCCATGTTCAAATTTCTAGCAAATTGAATTCTTCTTCAAATATTTCCTGAAAATCCAACACTTTCAAAGATGCCTGCAGTAAACTATGTTAAAACCCTTGAGATTATGATAATTAACTATCCACCATATGTTCCCAGCCATGGTAAGCTACCTTGTCTTTCTTTCTCTAAGGACACGCCTAGCCTTATGGTATATTTTAGTCTCTGCTTTCGGACTTTGAACTCAATTGTCAGAAAAATACAGGAAATTCAAGGATTTATGAATCACAAGTACATCATGCTTAAATAATGCCAAGCAAAATCAAGAATATAAATTATCGCTTAGAAATATTATTAAGAATGTGAAAAGGTTTTGTTTACTAGATAGTGTAAGATCATAAAGCCTAGTACCTTTAGAAGGACTTGGGGTCACTGTAAGTCTATATAGGCCATCTTTTGATAAAAAAATTATAAACACCATTCAGCAAATTACAAGTTTCACATTTTAATCTGAATAAATGTTAAATGTTTCAGTTAATTATTAGTGACTGTTAGAGTATATAATTCAGCTTTTGGCAAAACTTTCATTTTCTTAAGTCATTCTGGTATCATTTAAACAGAAATATCTGACTGATGGCTATACCAATTAAACTCTGCTGTTGGATCTCTGAGGTAATTAAACACTAAACACCAGTAGATAAAATTTTACCATGTGTCTTTGCCAACATGCTAGGATAGTAACTTGGGGCGACTCCATTAGCTGTGTAAGAGGCCCCCTTCCCTGCCAGTTCTTTCTCTATAATAAATTTTCTAGATAATGCTCACTGTAATCTGAGTTTTGCCACTTGACAAACTATTTTGTGAAAAATAAGCTAACTGAGGCAAAGGAAAGATTTTAGTGAATTATTCCAGTAGCTTGCCACTACTGGGAATATTCTACATCTTAATATCAACTCCTTGAACAACATCCCAAGGCCAACTCAAATCTTTCAGCACTTTATACACAATTTCTAATGAAACAAGTTTCGGGCTTTTTTTTTTTTCCCCCAAACTCAGACAAAAAGGTCAGACAAATAGCTCCAAAGTCACTATAACTTTCTAGGTGACAGATAAGAATAATGGCACACCAGAAACACAAAACCACAATTAGAGGAGGCAAAAAGAGTAACTGATTACTCTGTAACCCTGGTAGGTGGAAAGGAATATTAATTACAGAAAGAAAGCAAACTTAGGGAAATGCAGTAAACACATTAGGAGAGAATAATCTGATACTAGTGCTTAATTTTACTTTTATTAAAAAATGCACTGACTGCATGTTAATTCAGCAATAATATTGTATTCTGACTTTAAATATTCACTACAATTAAGTTAAATTGTATAACAACTTTTCTAATTAGCATTGAGAACAATGCAATTTGGAAGCTAATGGCTTTGTGTAACACACATAGAAAAACTGATTTAAGGTTTTCATTTTGACTTACATAAAAATTGATCTAATACGTCACAACCCCAGTTCCCCAAAGATCTGGTTCTGTAAAAGCTATGTGATTAACTTTATTTGTGTCTACATGTCCCGAAAGAATTGAAGTGCCAGGATGTTTCTGGTAACATTAGCTGCAGTCAAATTAAGTTTACCTATCTACACTTACCTATTCAATAAAGATAGATATAATAACTGTATATTTATACACAGATTTCTAATTTCCTAATCCTTTTTTAAATTAAAAAAAATACATGATATCTGGAAGGAAAGTCAATTTTGTGGTACCATAGTATTTATTCCTTCTGTTTTGTTAGCCTTTCCTGACATTGTTTTTCCTCTTCAAACTACAAACTATCATATGTAATGTTCCTCCCTTTAACTTACACCTAAGTCTTATAAGGAAGTATCAAATTAAAATAGGAGGAATCTGGAAATACTCGTTGTTATATCTAAACAGTTCAATACAATTGCTTCAGCTGAGATAAATTCATGAAGCCTTTTCTAAAATACTTTTACATAAGGATGAAATGATTTCTGTGTAATAAACAATTACCAGCCAACATTATTATCACCAGAAAATTGTAAGCTAGAATGAGCAATAAAAACATTGTATTTGGAATGAGATATTAGAGAATAGCTATTAAAATATTTTACTCAATTTCTATTACACCTTAAAATGAAAGTCATCAAAATGTCATTACAGGCCTTTTCCCCAGATTCTTCAGAGACTGAATTTAATCATTTCCGGAAATTGAGTGCTATCTAACATTCACTTAAATCCTTTGAAATAACAGCAAAGCAAAACACAATGTGAAATTTATAAGACATTTTATATTAAAATATGTTCATATACATACATAGATACATACCACATACCGGGGAATATTTGTCTTTAGATACCTGGAATTAAATATTTCTTGTGAAATTAACCACTCATATAAGGTATTACCTTCAAGAAGACCTAAGTAAGAAACCCAAGAAGCCACAAGTGAGCTTTGCAAAACCTCACTCTTAATAAAGCACTAAAGTAGCAGTTTTAAAAAAATCTTCAAAAATCAATTTTTCAGAGATTTCTTCCACCACAAATATTACCTGTACAACAGAGTATAGAACTTTTAACTGCTGTTCTACTAAAGAGCTAAACATTAGTTGAATTAGCCCAATTATACTAATAAAGGCATCCTTATGTGTTTTTTTCAGAAAACTAGCACTCTGAAGAATTTTCAAGACGGAAGAGGCCATCCACATCACCTAACCCTGGTTTTTGTTACCAGTTCTAGAAACAAAATCTACATAAGATAGATAAAGATCATTTTTATCCACTCCCAAAATGATCATTTTCTCTAAAATGTAAAACTCTGCTGATTTTTAAGGCTGAAAGTAAACATACAAAGTACCTAATTGTATTTTGTTAATAAAAGCTAGCCAATCTTTAGCAAATTGCTAGCAATAAAATTCCCTAAGATAGTTTCTTCTTTAAACCTTTTATGTTCAAAACAATAGTTGAAATTTTATTTAGAAAGCAGTTTTCTAATGCTACTGGCGAGAAGTACATGAAACGGCTTGTAAATTGTATTTTTAAAAACGTTCAATTTTACCTTTCAGTTCGAGGAGGATGCCACTTCTTAGAGAACGCATTTTTCCTGGAGATACTCAGTGCTGGCCGATTTAGAATACAAACCATTAGCATATTACTATTAAAAGAAAAAAAAACTACACTACAAAAGCCGCAATCTCTCTTGGAAAAAGGCTGATGGCGTTTATAAGCAATAAATGCCTTTCCTGATACCTATTTTGTCATCACCATCTTATAAAGCAGAGTGTGTGCTCCCTGCAGCATCAATTAAGCAGTTTTTAAGGGAACAGGGAAATGTATGAGGGCTCAGCTGCTAAGAACGGCTATATATTCCTCAGCGTCTGAATCACCATGGCTCCTTTTAACAAGGTTCTAGAATGCAAAGACGTCCAGGGACCACTAAGTAGCACAGAAGCAGAACATCCCTGGGAGTCACCAGTATTGGATACAACTTTGCCTCAAAGAACCAGCATGAGACTGAAGGCAACAGAGCCGCGGCACATCTGCCTGTTTACGCCCTAGCACTTGGCAATTGCGAATAGGAGGCCGACCCCATCGGAGAAATTACTCCTGAGTTCTTAGGGCCCCGGCAGAACCCAGGCGTTTGGAGAAAGCCTGTTTCGGACGCAGCCCCAACTAAAGAGAAAGTAAGGAAGTGCAAGATTTACCCTCTCATCCTCAATGCACCTAAAGCCACATCATCCGAATCACAAATGAAATGCTAATGGACAAGAAAATGAATGCCAATTTCCTCCACTTTGCTCCGAGTTTCTGAGGCCCCTCCGCAGTAAAAGATAGCTGTGTGTGGAGGCTGCCTCGTTCCATACCATTAACTCAGAACAAAACATATTTTTAGCGGGGCAGCGGTGTTTACTTGTAAGGACTGATGAATTGTTCAGCACCATTTATCACTTGCAGACAAAGACGTTGAGCCACAATTTTGGACATAAATCAAGGTACATGCTCCTCAAAAAAAAAAAAAAAAAAAAAAAAAAAAGACTGCTTAAGTCCCCAAAACCACAGAGATTGAGGTCAGACTGGCCATAGCAACCAAGAACAGGACTTGGGTCTCCAGAAGGACCTAGCAACCGATAAATGAGTTCAGATCTCTTTTCATCTCCACTGGTGTGAAAGCCAAAATTAAAAAGATTAGATCACCCTGCACCCATTACAAAAGGCGCCACAATGAAAAAGTCATTTCCAGCCTTTGAATCACATCAAATAAATAACATTCATCCCTGCTATAATGAACAACTTTCAAAGTAAATTGAATCTCCATAGTACTGCTTTCCCTGGCTGCACAGTATTTACATAACAATATATCACAGGAAGCTCAGAATGGGTCTTATAAATGGGGAACTCGGGATAAAAAGCATCTTTAGCCCCGATTACTGTATACTCAGACTGCTTTTCAATTCCCCTCTTTTAAACAATGTGTTGTATCAGGAACATAAACAATGTTTTTAAATTGTGGGAAATGAAAGTTTTTGGTACATTTTTAAATGCCTAGACTCACCCATTTTGTGGGGCATGGAGAATGTAGAAATCACTTAACCTCCTAAATCCATGCCCTGGATTCATTTTTGTGACAAAGAATTCTCATCTATGTGTACACTTGCTTCTTTGTTCGTGCTAGCAATTTTTTGCCTTAAATATCTCCTGAATTGTGATATATTTCTTAAGATGAAGCAATTTGCAGATTTACTTAGCATGTGCCTCATTCATTATTTGTCATTTCCTCGAAAGTAAAAGGTATTCTCCATTGCCATAATAATAATATCTATTAAGTTTTTGCAGTATCTCCACACAAAATACTCATCTTTTACAGTCTAATTTTGACAAAAATTTCTCCAGGACATGAAAAAAATTTTTTAAACATTAATATCCCCAAATACTTAAGCTTCCATAAACTATTGTGCAATTCAGATATTTCAAATAGAGTATGTTCAACGTAAGTCAGTTAAATCTATGTTAAAAATGCACCAAGCACATCTTATCTTTTTTGTGGCAGCTCACGTAGGCAGTACTATTTGAACTCCACAGGGAATCTCATTAATTTTTAAAACTCTCTGACCTCAGTACAGTTGAGTGTAAAAATAATTAGAAATTAAGAATGAAAGAGCATCACTGGAATTCTACATGGCCATATGCTCTACGTTGCACAAAACACTGCTAACTATCATCAAACAGGATTTTTTCCAGATATGAATTTAAACAGCATGATAAATGTCACCAGACAGACATAAAAAGCAACTCACCCTTCTGCCCAGCCCTGCTCACACCTCACCCCGATGATTCTAGTAACACAAAGCCCTGAGAACACAGGTTTGCAGGCAAGTGACAGCAGATGATACTCTCACGCAAATGTTTCCCTACCCGAGACTCGCTTTCTAGCTCCACGTCTCTCTCAGCCACTAGGATGCAAAAATACAAGAATCGGGGCATAAATATGGTCTTACCTAAAACTTGTCAGGAGGACGGTCCTTGAGTCCTTGTCGTTGTTGTCACCTCCGATGCCCCCTCTTGCCATCGTAGAAATTGGCTCCACTCTGTTTATTGCTCTGTGCCTCAGTTACAGCTGTGGCACTCATCTGCCTGCACGCAACCTACAAGGGGAAATGAGAGAGAGAGAGTGAGAGAGTAAGACAGAGGGAGAGGGGTGTTTGTGTGTGTGTGTGTGTGTGTGTGTGTGTGTGTGTGTGTGTGTATGTGACAGAGAGAGAGAGAGACAGAGGGAGAGAGAGAGAGAGGGAGAGAAAGGGAGAGACAGCTGACTTGAGACTAAGAACCTGAAACCTCCAGCCAAGACAAGCCTGAATAAAAATGATCAAAGCTCTGTCCTTCATCAAGAGAGTAGACAGATATTTTTTTCTCCTCCACTGAAAAGTGGAACTGTCATTGGGGATTCTCACCAGGAAAGCGCAGACAGAGGCAGACCTTCTCCAGAGTGTCAGTGCTGCCCAGCAGTCCGTGCAGAATACAGGTACCTATTGTTCCAGAGACAGATATGTAGCCAGCCAGTCAGACTCTGACAGATCTCAGCAAACCAGTGAGCCTGCCTTCATTTTAACTCCTTATTTACTAGTGCTTTTTGGTCAAATGCAAAGGTCTTCTCATCACCCACGAGAAATAAATGGAGATGATGCAGATGAGCTCGTGGCAGGAACTAACCCAGTACCTTTGGCAAAGAGGGACTTTCCACTACTATTATTGAAATGCTGAATTTGATGCAAATATCTTATTTTTCTGGGAAGAAATGAAGCATTAGATCACATGGGGAAGACTTAGCAAGTAAAAGAAAATCTTAACATCTAAGATGAACAGCACAGCCAATTTTAAAAGGAAGACAGAAATTGGGTTTATTCAAAGTACCCTAGAACATGAATGGGCTTACCTGAGCCAAAAGGGTCCCAACATTTTGCAGAGGTGTGTGGCACACTGAATTCATCCTGCACAAAAATCTGCCCCAGTATACTTCCGTTTTCCTGGGGGTTGGAGTCTTTTTGGTCTTTCTCTTTTTAGACTTCACTAGATATCTCAAGCACCCCCGAAACACCTCCCTTCCTCAAAGCCTCGCCAGTGTTCCAATTATGCCTAAAGCAGTAAAACAAAATTAAGGAAGCTCAGAGAAAAAGAACTAGTTCTATATTCTCCCTAATGGATCCCGAGATCCAGAGAGTACATTTGATTCTCTTAATTTCTGGACCTTTCTAGATTACAGTGCGTTTCTAACCTTCACCTTTGTGTATTAATTTTCTCCTGAAGAGTGAAAGAAGGCAAAATGCCTTGCATTTGATTGTTTAACAGTGTTAGAAGGCAGGGAATGGAGAAACAAAAGAAAAAGAAAAAGTAGCTTCTCAAGCTGAGTTAAAATAAGAGGTGGACTCATACTTCTCCCACAGACTTACTAGACAAGCACTTTGGACTTTTTCTAGAATGAACACCAATTTCATTCATTGTTAACATTTACTCAAGAAACAATGTGCATATTCTGATTTAGTAGGTGTGCTGTGGAGTCTATAAAATTGTTATGAAATTTCTTGGGAAAGCCCACACTCAAGCATCACTTTACAAAGCCAGAGGGTAAATACTCAAAGCAACAGGGGGAGGTTTAGCCATGCATGGCTGTTAATGGTAATGAGATATGCACTCTATGTCTATGCACTGTCTGGAAGCTTCTTCTAAATATCTAAGGGTGCTTTATTTATTTTTTAAGAACCTAGTAAGAGATTGCATCATGATGTCTCAAAACCCAATTAAAATAAGAAAGAAAGAAGACCTAGCAAATACAGTTTCCTCCTTTCACACTGTATTTTATCCTAAATGCCAGAATTCTGAAACCAGTTCAAGTCATGCTAATTTCACTGAACTCTGTGCCATTAATACAGGCTTCAGAACTCTTTCAGAAGTTAAAATCCCCTGACTTGGCGCCTTCTGGAAGTCTACCTTGTGTTCTGTCCTCTGGGAAAGCTTCTGTTATGTTCAGAAGGGAAAGGATGTCAAAAGACTTCACCTGAACAGGGAGAAACGTGTGCAAGGCTTCTCACTAAGCTCATCTTCACCTATGAGACAGCAACGGAACAAGAGAATCCCGTAGCCTGTTTTCTCCAGGTGGGGTAAACTGATTTTTTTTCAAGCCCATTTCAAAGAACATGCATATCTTTGTAAGCTTAAGGGATAACCTAATTGATCATGACTATCTTAAGAACAAAATAGCAGAAGCCCAATCAGTGAAAGAAAGGAAGATAGATTATAGGTACACATATAGAACTGAGCTAGATCACAGGGGAGGTGACAGCTCCCAGGCAAGGCTCCCACGACTGCCTCTAATGTTGCAGTTTAAAAGGGGCATCTAAGCTCTGCTCCTGAGCATGTGATAAGACTTAGGTGTAAGTACATTTAATTAGAGCATTACCCAGGCCCCATCCAGATGTCATTATCTTTTGCAGTGTTTTTCTTCCCCCTTTGATCTTTCTGTCCAACTTCTGTTGTCTTCAAAAAACCAAGCTTGGTGTGCCAAACAGATTTTAAATATTCAGCTCTTAACATGTTTGAATACAGACAGTTCTCACAGTCGGGGTCCATTATTTTCTGGAGGCATGTGCAGAGGGTTATCAACATTAATGAGAGTCATGTGCACATGGAAATAAAAAGCAGAGGATACACTCCTGCATAGTGTGTGTGTGTGCGTGTGTGTAATTGCGAATCAGTCTTTGAGCAAGGTACACATCTTTTTTTAAATCCTTGTTTCATGAGAGGCAGGAAAGATTGTTTTTTTCTTAATAAAGTTTTTTTTTCTAAACTTCCTACTAGGATGTCTTTGTCTGTAGAACACCCCTGAAGCTTATTACACAGCCCTAAGTTTATAATTCACACTTCAGTCACCAATTCGCCAAATAATTCATGTCAAGCAGAAGTCCAACATAAAGTGCCAACTGTTTCTTGAAAGAGAAGGAAAAAAAACTGTTTCATATGCTGGGTTTTGAGGAATAAACACATGAGGTTAGAGGTACCACTCATTAACAGTAGCAAGGGGTAGGCTAATTCCCCTGGGTCTCAACTGGCTATTTCTCTCTTTTCATCCACAGAGCTTGAATTGAGAGACATGAAATTAGGTTTCCCAGAAGAAATGTGAAAGGAAAACAGAGTATCTTCTTTATATTACAGAATAGTTCAATTTTTATAATTTCCCCCCAAGACTTGCTACAGTTACTCATTCACACAATAAACCTCACACTGATAGAACTTCTAAGAGACTCTCCCGGAAAGTAGCAGGTAACCCCACTCCAGCAAAGTTAAAAATAGTCTCTCCACCAAATTAAACATTATCTAAGTTCTCCACACAGTTATCTAAATACACAGAAGATCACCTCTGTGCATAATCTATAAATGGCTTGGATTACATATTAAAATTCTAATTAAAAGTTTTTGTCTTATCTCAGTTGGCCGATTTGAGATTAGAGAGTGAATTCTGGTTTAGAGTGAGAGCTCGTGTAGAATTGGGATTTCCGACGGTTCCAAGGTGGCAATTCATGGCAGTATCACAAAGTACTTCCAGTAGAAAGAAAACAATACAAAACTGTGAACAACTTCGGAAACCCCCTGTAGACCCTGGGTATTTAGTGCCATAAAGATATTCCCTGGGGATTTATTCCACAGAACTTTACTTTCTCGTGAGCTGGGGAGAGAGAGAACTGAGAGATGAAATTTCTGTGCGGTGTGAGAGGAAAATATTGCTATGATTATATTCAAAAACAGTATCTTACAAATCCGATCATACAACTGGCTGATTCGAAAACACATCATGAAATATATAAACTTCTTAGTATTTAAGATCCAGGATGGGGTAAATGCTGCTTAGGTTTCCATTTAATTCACTAAATGAAAACACTATTTCTAAGAGCACTGTTCTGAAAAGTCAGTGAAAATTTAATGGAAAGTATTAGAGGCTACTTTACACCATCCAAATTCCTGCAACATGTACTAGTCTGGCCATTTGATAATTAATAGGAGGAAAAGCATGCATTTTCCCTAACAAGCCCCCCTCACTGCAGCACAATAATATATATATAGAGTCTGCTTCCATAATTTTCTGACACAGAGTTTAAATTAGATAAATATTTGGCTTTGGGAAAACTCAATGAAGTACTTTACTCATCAATTAGTAAGTAATCAGATATTCTGAGGTAATGGTAGTGTATTCTGCCTTCCTTCTTCTACAGTAGCTGCTAGAAGTCAACTCTGAGAACAGTACATACAGAGAACAGAATTTAATATTTTGAATAGTAACAAAGGGAAAGTATTTGCATTGTTCCATGTGTAAATGAAACGGTATGTTTTCCACGTTTCCATAAATGGCCTCTTAAGTGGTCTCGGACTCATAGCACAACAACAACAAAAATTACATGGAGCTGATTGATGAGAGTTGATATTCAACACAAAAGCATTTGACAGAAGCTGGGAAACTCCCCGAAGGAAATTAGGCAGACAAGTTGGTAAAGATTTCCTCACATTTGTTTCGTACACATTTAAAAAAAAGTCACAGCATATTCCAGAACATGAATATTTCCTTCCAGAAATTACCATTAGAAGTTTTTGTTAGTAGACAGATATTTTCTTTGAGTGAATTAGGACTTACCTGACTCCTCCAGCAGCTGTTCCCAGAGTGTCACAGGAACGGGGAGAGCGGCCCCGAGACATGCACAGCTTCCGCTAAAAGTGCTCTTCTCGCCTCCTGTCATGTGCAGTCTTCCCCATCCAAGTCTTCTGATAAAAGTCAGGATAAAGCATGATTAATGAATATGGCAAAGGCATTACAGTCCTGAGCGAAAGCGTTACTGGAGCTTTCCCTAGCTACTGCTGTTTAAGGAAGTCTTTAAAAACCAATTTAATTTCCTTCCACCCAGTCAAGTTTTCTCCACAGATAATTGGTTTTCATTATATGCACAAAAAGCATCAGTGAAGTTGGTATGTATGAGGCATTTAAATATTTTCAAATAAAAGTCTGCATGGATTTCTGTTTGAGTACACAAACACACACTTCCATTAGATTTGGTATCACTGACCACTAACGCTCTTCTGACCTGGGAGAAAGCACTGTGGAAATTGTAAAGGCTGCACAAACAGCCAAGCTAGTCAGTAGTAGTAGTAGAAGTTCAATAAAGTTAGAATGGTGGATGTCATAGTCTTTAATTTTGAACAAGTATATTATTATAAAGCAAAGAATTCTCCCTGCTAATTGTGCTGCATTTTTGCATGCTCACCACCAGAATACTCCTGTTTTTATTTTCAAAGCCTTACTCATTTCACCAGGAAAAAAAAAACAAACTCTAATTTTTTTCTAATCATCATTTATACAACAGCCCTTTTAGGATTTACAGAATTTATCTCAGTATATTATTATCATCAAAAGTGTGTTTGAGATGCTAGTGCAGAACTGCTAATTGTTCATAAATACCCTGAAACATTAGATTAGCAATGTTTATAATTCTCTAAATACAGCATGATGATATGAAATCAATTACCACGCACATCAGTCTTTGATATTTCAATGCATTACAACTGAAGTAAAGTTTCCATAAAGTTAAAAAAAAAGCCACAGTTTCTATCGCCTGAAAATCTAGCTAATGATATAGTATTCAATTGCAAACACTGAAAATAATAAGTGAAGCAGCCTATGCAGTGCTAAAACTGGTTTACTTACTTGAATATTCATCTTCCTCTAAGTTAAGACTACTCTCAAATTCGCAGAATTTCACATTTGAGACTTTTCACATTCCTCTTGACCCCAGAGTCCCTTCTCCATAGGTGAACTATTATTAAATAAAAAGCTCCCTATTTTAACACCCATACGATTCTCTTTTAAAAGTCACTTAACTTCTGAGAACTGATGAGATATTCTGAAACTTCTTCTTTGACACAGGTGTCTGTTGCTGGCTGTGGACGGATCAAATTCATCAGAGTTTGTACAGTCACGATCTCCTTCCTTTTTTCTGCCTGGGGTCCAGGGTGCTGAAGTGAGAATGGCTTCTCCCTGGTATTTATTTTGGAGAGGGTTAGTTGTTTTTCGTTTTTTTTTTTTTTTTCAGCTCAAAATCAAAGACAGACATAGTTTTCTAAGTTGAATTTGGGTCTGAGATTTGCCCCATTTCTGAGTGAAAAACAACCCAAAATAAAACATAGAGCAAAAAATTCAGTGTGGCTGATTCCATCAAGTCACTGTGATTTAAAAGAAAGAGACAATCCAATGAGAAAAGAAAGGAAACATTCTAAGCAAATTAGTCTCTTCGCTCCGTCCCACACTATTCCCTTAAACCCCTGACCTCTCTGCAGACCACGTCTTCCTCCTGTTGAATAGTAACTATTTCTGAACAGACAGCACTTAATGAAGCTAAGGTCAGTCTGCTTCGAGTTGGCATTTGCAGTGATAACAAATCAGAAATGATAGCATCATACAGATTTATGAATTTTTTACCCCTGCAGTCACAAACATCAGACGTTTACTTTATAAAGAGAGCTTTTAGATCCTTCCCGCAGTTTCCATAGTGATTTCATTTTTTCCCTTTTATCACAGATTGGCTGAAGAGCTGCTACCCTTTGTGCGTTAAAAGGCTTGTGCTACCAACTGTCGATATAAAAGGTAGCGGAGGCAGAGACGCAATATATATACTGCCAAAAATAATTGAAACAGAGACACGTTGGGAAAAGGTTCCAGAAGAATTTTCTTTCCTATATCGATAGTACAGGAGAAAATAATTTTGCCTGAGTTCTCGTAATTACTTTGAGTTAAATGTAGTTGTATTTTACGCTGTGTACTATACTTATATTAAAACACTCATCATACAAAACATAATCCTTTCATAAAAGGGTTTAATATAGCTTACACTGTTCCAAGTGTCTGGGCTTGTTAAACATAAAAGTTCATTATGAAAACATTCTCACTTCAGTTACTTTAGTTTCGGCTGCAATGTTGATTTCAGTGTTTATTCTTCTTATCTCTCAGCTGATTCAGTTTTTTTTTCTTCTGTTAAGAAAAAGTGCACTGCATTTTCTAATTAATCCAGACTGTCCATAGCAAAACAGTGAAAACCTGGGGAAGAAATTTGTGCATTTCTTTCTAGCCTTCACAAAGTGAGGGCTTAGCCCTTAATTTGGTTCGACATTGTTTTATGTTCTCCTTCTCTCTATTACAATTTAGCATGTAAGTGAATTTTAAATGTTACACTGATTTTTCTTTCGACTCTATTATTTAATAATGCTGGCACCTGAATAATCCTAGTCATAGGTTGCTATAATCCTAAGAGAAATGTCTGCTCTCTAATTAAATAAATTGAATTCTTGTCACGATGCTGTAGACGTTTTACCAGTAAACTTTTACTTTTGAATATGTTTTTAAGACTGTAAGGAAAATAACACCATTGTCAATTACCACTCATGTACATGTTCTTTTTAAATATATTAAACTACTGAAATGGTAATAAATACAAAAATAATTGTCATTTTAGAAAAGAACATTTTGATGAAAGTACTCGGCATACTTAATATGATATATTTGTATACATTTCATACTAACATCTTTACATTTCTATAAATATAGAGATCCATGGGCTCTCCTCTATGGTTATTACAACATATATTTTATTCCATCTCATTTTTTTTAAATCTAAAGAATATATAGCCTAAATAGGCTAGCTATTTCTGAATTTTTATTCAGTGTGAACAGAATTATATATCATAATAAGATTTCTTCCTCTCCTTTTCATCCCACTTTCATCAGACAAAATAGCTGTGAAATGGATTTTGAAAGAGAAAAAAAAAACTGACTTATATGGTGAGAATTCCAAGAGGTGGTAAGGTGGGTAGATATCATTAAAGGATATTATTTTAATCAAGCTGATCAAGGAATAGGGATTCCCTTGACTTACCATGGTTAGTGACATAGTTAAGTGTAAGAAGACACAAAGTAGTAACTAATATAGACATCTCCCACCAATCTACAGAATCACACTACTGAATTTCACAGAGACTAAAATGGGAGTCAAAGAAGCACTAAGATCTTGTCAGCTAGAATTCTGGATTCAGTCATTGAACAAATTCTTATTAAACCCATCCCATACCAGACACTGGTAGATGCTGAGTGTATCTCCATTTGTGAATAAAAGACATTATCTTTGCCTCCATGGAGTGTCTAGTCTGGGGAGGAAATGGGAGGAAAAATGAATTAGCAAGCAATTAAAATATATATTGTAATAAAGAAAATAATAGTGCCTCTGAGAAAGACATCTGTAATCTGAGACCTGAAGAATGAAGCTGCCACACACAGATGGTATGGGAAAAGTGTTCCAGACAAAGGAAGAACATTCCTGTTTGAAGGAGTAAGAGAAGGCCAGTGTGAATGCAGCAAGATGAGTGAGGGTGATGGTGGCTCATGAGTTGTAACCAACTTGTGAGAGGGCATAGTTTGTGCTTGGACGTGAATTAGTCCTAAACATAAGGGGGTACTGCTGAAGGATTTAAGCAGAGGAGTGACATTATCAATTTCATTTTTAAGATCTTCAGGATGCCCTGTTTTAAACAGATTGGAACAAGATAACTATAGAGACAAGGAAATAAATTAGGAGATTACTATAGAGACCCAGTAAAGAGATGCCTGGACTAGAGGGATACTGTCAAAATGAGAAAATGAAGATGGATTTGAGTGGACAGTGAAGATAGAATTGTTAACATGTGGAGATGGATAGGCTGTGGGTAGTGACTCAGAAGGAGGAGTCAACAAGTCCCAGGTTGCTGGGAATAAGGACTACAGGATGAGGAATACAGAGGAAGAGAAACAGTTGATGGAGTTGGAAGAGCAAAAGTTCAGTTCCAGACATGTTAGAATTTAGACATCTATGGATATCTCAGAGATATGGTCTGGGCTGGGAACATAAATTTGTGGCTTATCAGCATATATATGGTATTGAAAGACATTTCTTTCTTTTCCAGGAAAAAAAATCACCCAGAAAAAATCTGTACAGAAAGAAGAAAGTGAATCCTAAGCTAGAGATCTGAGCAATGTCAACATTTAAAGGCATGACAAAAGGAGGAAGTGAGAAACAACCAAAGAGGTAGGGAAAAAACAGAGACTGTGGTACCTCAGAAGCTAAAGAAAGAAGCTACTTCAGGAAGGAGGAAATGGTCAACTGTGCAGAATATTGCTAAGAGGTCTAGTAAGATAAGAATAGGAAAAAAATATTTTGGATTAAGTGTTCACTTGGCAACATTATGGAATGCTGGAGGTAAAAGCTACATTGGAATAGGTTGAGGGATGATTGGGAGATAAGGAAGTGGAGATCTCACATTTAGACAAATCCTTGAGAAATTTGGTCATGAAAGAAAGCACATGGTACAGTAGCTGCTGGGAAGGAGGTGGAGTCAAGGTAGATTTCCTTCTCTTCTTTCAGTATGGAAGACTCTGGAGCATGTTAACAGTAATGGGGTTCATCCACATATAAAGAAGAGTTTATTGATTGAGGAGAAAGAGAGAATGAGGGAAGAACTAAATTCTTTGACAAGGCAATAAAGGATGGGAAGATTGAAACTTTTTAGAGAAGGGACAGTTCCATCATTATCACAGGAGACAGGAAAGAGAAGATTGGTGAAGAGGCAGGTAGGTGTGTAGATTTGGTGGTGAGAAGGGGGAGTGAGTTCTTGACTGACCAAGAGCTTCTATAATGTAAATGAAGTGTCAGCCAAGGTTATCAGCTAAGAGCAAGGGGAGAAAAGAGGATGTGGAAGTTTGAAAGAAAGTATGAAATATGTCATCTTGTATTAAAAAATTGTTCATTACACTTGTTAAAGGCAGTAAGGAAGACTTTATTTGTGAGGAGTCACTGCAGTAGTGGAGGCAGTTAGCAGCAGGGAAGACAGATCGGCTCACTTCACAATACAACATGGACAAGTGGAGACTTACAAGAAGCAAGGTGGGGGTCAGTGGATGGAAAATTACTAAGAGGAAGGAAACATCAATGGTAAGGAGGGTTCTAACTTAACCAACTTGACAGGATTCTTGCTGAAGGCAGGCCAGGGTGATAAGATATCTAGAGTGGGGGGATGAGGGATTTGATCAGATAATACAGGATAATCGGATATCAAGGGTGGTGGATTTTTCTAAACTGACTCAGCAGGATTCTTGCTAAAACTGGATAAGCTGGCCAAGGACAGAGCCCAAGGTCAGGGATTAGTCACAAAAGGACTCAGAGAAACCTGTCCAGAGTTTGGTCATTAAGAGAGTCTTTGTCAGGTAGAAATATGAGTTTACTAGATAAATACAGAACAGCTGTCCAGCAGGTTTGAAGCTTATAATCTTGAATTTAAAATGAAACAAAATTCCGGATGCATATTTGATTATTTTCAATGAACTTTAACCGTTTGATTTGAGAAGATACCAGCCTGGGGCTTTGTCAAGAAAAACAAAAAGGGAATTAGATAAAATGAACTGGGCACCTTTGCTAGACCGAGGCTATGTTAATGAATTACGGAAACTCATCTTGGGAAGAAGGTAGAAGGAGCCCTTTCCCTCTCCTCAGGAATGAGATGGATAGGGTACTGGACTGTAGGTCTTGACAAAGTTGCAGATTCAATGAATGAAGTGGAAGGATGGGAGACAGTCTGAACATGAGATATTTAAAATTGAAACTTCAGAGGTAGCATGGTTCCAATCAAGGCCATGAGAGTACAAAAATGATCCTGAATGAAGAAACAGGCCACTGGCAACAGGAAATTAAAGACCTGAGAGGTATACAGGGTTAAAGAACAAGGTTGCCTTTCCGGAACATGGTAAACATTTCCTGACTAAAGAACTCTTGGTAAAGAATAATGTGTTCTAGGAAGAATGTTCTTAGCAGAGACTTTACAACTAGATCAGATGGGTGATAAAATGGTATTTGGGAGAAAGGAAAAAGGCCCAAAATTGTAGAGAAGAGGCTATGTATGCCAGGGAATACTAGGAAAGAGGTACTTAAGTTCTCAAGTAACAGGAAATGTATCACAGATAATAAATGTACCTTCTAATACATAGATATCAATGAGCAATATTTGGATAATAAACTGAAATGAAGCATTCAACAAAGGAAGCAAATTTGATCCTGAAGAATTCCTGATGTCTGACATGATAGGACTCATGATAAGAGTATGACAATGAAAAGGTATACTTTGCTCAAAATTAAGACATCTAATGGAAGTGGTGGAAGTAAACACACTGTGCCAAGAAAGAGGATACCAGTAGAGAACTGCATGAACCTGCAGATAAAAAGAACTTAGATAAAATGAAAGAGAAAAAAACAGGAAAAATAATGCCATTGGGGTGTCCTGCAGATTTCCTTGCTAGAAAATGCAATTTATAAAATAAATAACTACAGAGGAAAGACATAATAATGCTGAGTAACTTCAATGATCTGGACTTTTTCAGTGAGTTTCCTTCTATTACATGCAGAACAATCTCATATCTCCTAGTTAATCCTTACAATAATTTTACCTCTCAGATGATGGAGTAAGTGATGACTGTGGCAGATTCCCTGAACTTCATTTTGACCAATAAGGAAGGATTGAATCTTTTAAAACAAAAATGTATTGAAATGTTGTTATGCATTTTGCTGGAAACCAAAAGTAGACCTTAAGGACCAAAGATAATGTTTCTTGGGGTTAAATATTCCTAATTCTTTTGGTTTGTAGTAGCCACAGAGAGGGAATATGCACTCGATTATGCAGATATCAGAAAGTTTCAAGGAAATATAGACAGCAGTATGTGAATTCCAGGAGTATCTCAAGAGGGAAGATGCCTCAAGGACGATGAGACATTCTTAGAACATCAATTCTGGCAAAAAAAAAAAAAAAGAAGAAGAAGGAAAATTTAAAGAAAGCACTATGCTTGACAGTGTATACTTTAAAAGTGCTTGACTGAACAAAGTTATATATAAAAGATAGAAAGAAAAGCATGTATCCAAGGATGGGAAGAACAGGAGGGCAAAGATCTCTAAGATGCTGTCAGAAACAAAAAGGCTAAAATGAGTTGAGGTGTGTGAAAAGTGTAAAAAAGTGAAAGAGGCTTTTTAACCTGTTTAACCCATTTTTCTGAGGAAAAACAGGAAAGGAATCAGCTCACTACTTGGGACCCATGGAATCATTCATTCACGAAGTTATCCAATAAGCCTTTAGAGTCCCCACTGTGCACCAGGCGTTGTACAAGCATGAAGTTGGAAAGTACAAACCTTTCCTTCAAAGAAAAACAACAACAACAAATTTAAAAGTAATAGTTAATAATAAATGAGTGCTTACTGTGAGACAGGCATTTTCTAAAGCAATTTCCATGCATTAGCTAATTAAATCCTATTAGCAAATCTATGGGTAGGTACTAATATTCTTCATTATTATTTATAGATGAGGGTTTCTGATGTAGAGAAAAGTTAACTAAATTGTTCAAAATCACATAATTTATATAAAAGGGCGAGTTTAAATCCAAGGTATCAGCCTATAAAATTCATAAATTTCTTATCAGAAACTCTTAGAGCTGGACATGTTTTAGAAAATTCAGAATTTTTTGTATTTCAGAAATATAAGACAATATATTCACTTTTACTACATAAAATTCCCAGTATAGTCTGAGGTAGTGGTTATGATACATTTATTTGTAGCTTTGAAGTGAAGCATGTTAGTTTAATGCTAAATGGGATAACAAATAAAGACTGTAAACTCCATACCTCAGTTCAGGATAAGATTTGTGGTCAAATATGTTTTAGTAAAAGTTGAGAGAGAGAGAGAGAAAAGGAAAGAAAGAAATAAAGAAAAAGAAAGAGAGAAAGAAAGAAAGAGGGAGGGAAGAAGGAAGGAAGGAAAGAAGAAAGGAAGGAAGGAAGGAGAAAACTTGGTTTTCAGTTCTTTTCTAACTTTGGGATGAGGGAAAAAGAATTGTGGACTTGTATTCTACTTAAATTGCAGAGGGAGAAAACAAGAGTGAAATTCAAAATGTTTAACAACACTATAGTTGGGGCACTGGTCAACCAGAACGAAAGAATGAAAATTAGCATTGGGATGGGATCATAAAGAACCCTCCATGCCAAAAATTAACCTTTTAGTTGCTATATTTTAAGGAATTCCAAAGAATACCAGAGATGGGTCTTGGGGCTGCCAAGGAGACCATGACTGGGAACATTGGGTGGAAGCTAAGCTTGAGGTAATAGCTTTTTAAAACAAACAGTAGGAATGATTTCAATATATTACCAGCCAGCACCTTGGAGCGAGATCATTACATTATATCATTTCAGCCTTGACTGTTATAAATATATAGAGAGAGTGGCACAGCAAAGAGAGGGAACATCTAATACATGGGAGTGGTTGTAAGGGGCAGGAAGGGGATCAGAGAATGTTTTATTACATTTATACTTTTAGAGTAATAAAATGACAGCAAACGCTGAGATCTTAAATGTGCTGGGTACTATTCTAAATCCTTTATATGCATTAACTCATTTAATCCTCACAACAGCTCTAAAAGGGTGTTCTACTTCTATCCCCAGTTCAAGATGACGAAATTTAGGCACAGAGCAGTTAAAAACTTTTTGCAGGATAAATGATCACTAGGTGTTGGGGGCCTGGATTTGAACCTAGGCAATTTGGTTCCTGAGTTCATGTGCAAAAACACCACAGTACACACCATCTTGTAAGTGTAGTTTTACATATCACTCCTTCATAAGTGACCAAGGATCTAAGCCTGGGACCAGGTCTCATTCACTTCCATATTCTCTGCACAATAAATAATTGTCATTGCTTCTGTCATATAAGATAATGCTGGAAAGATTCTGAACCATTAGGAGAAATGGAGAAGAAGATTCTAGACAGAGAACACAGTGTGAGCAAAGGTGGGGAAACCTTTAGTAGCAACTCCTTTTGTGATTCCTTCTTCACTACCAAGGAAAATAATCCTCAAGATGAAAGGGTAGAACCAACAGGGGCTGCAAACTCAGAAGACTTCATGGACCAGTCCTGTTGCATAAATGTGTGAAAATGGTAGGTTAAGAAAACAGAAAGCTTAGTAAGGATTGGGTGGGCTGGAGAGTGGGTGCTCTATACGGGCATTCAAACTCAGACTTCTAGCGCACTAGTTTTACATCCTTTGACTTGGAGTCATTTAGAGGTGAAATGATTAAAAAACAGCATTTAGGGACTTTGAAAAAGTTCAAATCAGAAAAATGATGAGGAGAACCATTTTTGGTTCTCTTAGTGTAAATAGATGCGTAGGTAAAAGTCCAGATTATGGAACATGGGTAAACGGTGTACTTACACCCAAGAAAAAAGGAGAAAAGTTAGATTCCTAAGCCTATAAATCAATGAGTCTGACAACTTCTGGGGAAAATTCTCATAGAGATAATTGAATAGATAAGTTATGGGCAATTAGCAAAGGAAACAGAAATAATTGGAAGTCTCCCTGGATTCTTTAAGAAATGAGTTATCCTGAACAAAATACATTCCGTTCTTTGATAAGAGCTTTCTAGACCAGCAGATCATTGTCTTAAGACCTCTTGCAGACAAAATGGAGAATCCTGGGATAGATCATTAGGTAAGAAATGCTGGCCTCTGTCCTCTGCCCTGGAGAATTTCTATAAAGAGTATTATTATGTTGAAGACAAGGGATCCAGACTACAAGGGGATCAAGTCGTGGGAACTCGTCCAGAAGACACAGCCAGGCTGGTAAAATAATTTGAAATGACATTAGTGTGAAGAGTAATAAGGATATTTAGCCTAGAAAAGACAAGAGTGGGGAGGGGGTACAAAATGCTATCTTTGAAGGCATTTAAGTATTATGAGGAAGAAGAATACAGTGTAAACAAGCGTATCGTAGACTACCTTACAGGCCGATGCACCCCCGGTGCTGGATCCCCATGGCTATTGGAAAAATATCTTTATAGTAAGTGAGTCAGACTCAGAATTTTATTCCCTTACTGAGAGTCTACTTCAGGTCTATGACTTTATTAATAAGGAAATGGAAAACTGAAAGAGGTTAGGTAATTTTGCCCAACACCTTATAATGGTAGGAGGAAAACCAACATTCTGGGTTTCTCGATCAATGGTTTTTCCACAACACTTCGTTACCTGGAAGCTAATTCAGCTTCTTCTTCATGATTCTGGGAACTAGAGGAAGATAGTGTTACTTATCTCACTAAATTCTACTGCCTTTTCCCAAGGCTATAGGATTCTAAGTGTAAAAATCTGCAGATTTGAAACAATTCTTCAAGTGTCATGTAGCAGTGGCCTCCTTCTGAAGAATTTAATCTGCTTCATGAGGCAAACTAAATTTGCCTTTATGGTTTGTTCTAAAAATCTATTATTTTCTGGTTGATAGTCCAATCTATTAAACTGACAGAACTTTAAACTAGTATGCAAATATTCTCCATCAATACATTAACAAAAGTTTGGTATGCTAGTAAGCAGTGATTTTCCATCACAAGAGCATGTGCATTTTCCTGTCATTTACAGCAGCAACCACCATAGGGGTCATTTTATAAACCACTTAAATACTCAGTACAACAAAAAAATTCTCAATACATGTTCCATGTCAGGTAACATTGACATGAAACATTTCCAGTGGTGACTTCCCTAAGAGATCTCAAACAGCCTGCCTCTGCACAATGAAAAGCAAAACTTCACCCAAGCTGACTTGAGCTGAGCAGCTCCACCAGGTTTAGAAAAGGATGGGAAAGTAAGTTTTAGCACACATCTTTTACATGCCACACACTGTTGTATCATCTCTTCCTCATAGAAATCTGTAAAGAATTTTATTTATTAAATACATATTTATCTGCATATTAACACACCAAGAAAATACTTCAGGTAGTTTATTAAATAAGTGCTAATATTTAAATTATTTATATTTTTTAGATGAAGACACTAAGATTCTAAGTGTAAGTAGTCTGCCTAAGGTGTCAGCTAAGAAGTGGAAGAGGTCAGGAACTGAACATAGATATACTTATGCCAAAGCTCCGTGTGCACCTTCTGCTATCTAGGTACTATATGGATTAAAAGTCATACTTTCTATATGATATTAAAAAATCAAATTTAAGGAAAATAGACTTGAGAGTTGAAATGTGTTAATGTTATTATTGTAGTGTCTATATAAAATCCATTTATTTTCAAGATACTATTTTTTTCATTATTCTATCTTGAAGCCAAGTCAATGAGAAAACTAGTTTTGATATATGAGTAAGGTTTAACACAGGATCTAACTCCTTTTTTTTTTTTCCATGAGCAAGCATGGACTTTGGGAAAGGAGTGTGGAAACCGAAGTCCTCACCACTGTTCCAGCACTGATGCTTCTGGGGTAGCAGTTTCTTCATCTGTAAAATGAAAAGCACTGAGCAGATCATCCCCACAGCCCTTTTGAGCACTTATCTTCTGTAATTCTTAATTTCATCACTTTCTTCTCTCAAAATTAAAAGTAGCACTGGAAGGAAGAACATCCAGCAGGTGCTGCAAAGTAGAAAAAATGTGAGAAATTAAAAATCAAAACATGAAGCACACTTCTCAATGAGTTCTAGAAGACAAAGGCCTGGATTACAATACATTAAAAAAAAAAAGTATCTTTCCCTTGCTACCTCAGACTTTCTGATTCAGTATATGATCAAGAGTAGAAGTAAGAAATGTGCAGGAAAATTTGATCTGCTTGTAATTCTAATCCAATTACAAGCAGAAAATGCCAAATATACCTTCTAAAAACCCATCATTAGATTCCTTGGTCATTTTTATAAGCTTAAGAGTTTAAACAGGCTTTGATGCAAATTCTAGACTCCTGGGTACCGTTCATATTCAATTGACATTAGAAGTAAATATGCAAAACTTTACAAGATCAAAAATTCTTCCTCAAGGACACTTAATTAGATTCATTTCTTTCCTTTTTTTTCTTCTTCTTCTTCTATTTTATCCTTTACTTTACTTTATAATTTCTAAAAAGAAGATCAGCATTTTTGGTAAGAAAATACAGATGCCTGACACAAAGTTAGCACTCAAAAAATGTTAAGAATCATTATTAATTCCTTCAATAAATGTTTATAAAGTGCCTACTACATGACAGGCACTGTGATAGGCCTTGGGAATAAAATAATGTGCAAAAACAGCCATGCTTATGGATGTTATAGCTAATGGAGGAGACATGGAAACTACAAAGGAATGGGATAGATTCTGTGAGAAGACACAACAGGGCAGCTAGTCAAGAAGGCCAGGGAAAGCTTCTTTGAAGAGGAGCCTCCTGGGCTGCCATCTGAAGATGAGTGTTAGTTAAATAAGCAAAGATAAGGGGCAGGTTTCTGTAGGCAGAGGAAAAAGCAGGTGCAAAGGCCCTGCAGTGGAAAGTGCATGCCAAGTATGAGGGAAGTAAAGAAGGCTTTTTGCTCTAGAAAAAGCCACGTGGAGGCCTGATGTAAAATGGAGCTAGAGGTGCAGGTAAAAGCCAAACCACAGAAAGGCTGGTCGACTATGTTAAGGAGTTTGATTTTTTTCCGAAGTGGAAAAAGGCAAACCATTCACGAGTTTTAAGAAAGAGGGTAGGTGGGAGAGGGAAAGTGACAGATTGTCCTTTCTGAATTTATTATTATAATTTTGATATAATTTCTGAGAATTCCTTTAAGGTCCCCCCCCTTATTTCCAGTTCATATAATTTAGGGGGATTTTCTATTACAGTCTCTCCAATTAGACATGACTTTCTTAATAAAATTAATCATTATTGTGGGCTTGGATTTAACTCCATCCATCCATTTAACTCCATACATACCATTGATCTATGGCATATGTTCTAACCATATGCCCATATTAAGAAGCTATAAATATTTCTCACTAACAGACTCAGAAACCAGGTAGGGTTATCAAAGACTGACAATTCTAAGGCACTATATTTCTAGTTACGTTATTACTTTTATGGAAAAAAGAAAAGCACAATTTAAAATTAGGTGTTTAAATCTCTAGATCTTGGGAGCCATTAGTTTCTATTTTTCTTTCTCCATAAAGACTAAAGTATAAATTTTATAAAGCAAATCTGGCTTTATTTAATCATTATTAAAAAGAATGACAAATAATGTATTGATCACTAAAACTGGTTGAAAGATAAGGAATCAGAAAAATTGTTTGGTAAATGAAAACACTGTGGTCAACTGGGGTTATGTGAGATGTGACTATTTCTGATCAAAATGAAAAGGTATGGCTGAAATACCTTAAACAAGTGTTTGAATTAAACTACTGAAATAGAAATAGTTCTGGTTCTAATATGGTGGTATGAAGTTAGTATTTTCCCTTTATTCTGTTAGAAATTCTCCTCCCTCAAAGAAATTAGGTGAACGTGAATAAGAAGTTTAAAGCACTATATCTGGTAAGATTAGGATACAGTTGAAACCTTAAATCAGAAAATGGATGGAGTGGCTGCTAACAGCAGTGTAGACGTATGGAGATAGATGCAGAAGGATGAAGAGGGGAGTCCCTTCAGCTGGAGAAATCAGAAAGAGCTATTAAATTATTCTTTCCCAAATATACGGTAAAAATATAAATACCTGTTCTACTACCACAAGAGTGATATGCACCAGCTGGATACAGGAGTTTCCCAAATCAGACTTGGTTCTGAAAAACAAAAGAACCCCACCCAAAGAAGAATAAAACAAAAAAGCCAAATTTTGCAGGAAGCAGGCTGTGGCAGTGGGGAAAAAAGAGAGTATGCATCATAAACCACCTCAGAGTGGGCTTTTTCTAGTAGTTGGGGAGACTTAAAGACTAAACAGAGTCTCATCTTCACCTGGGTCAAAAAGAAATTTCCTACTCAGCTAAAGTATGATCTTGGGTCTTCCCTACACATAGAAACCTCCTGCAAATGGTGGGTTCAGAATAAGAAAATTTTCTATTTCAAGATGAACAATCAAAAAGGAACAGATAAGGATATTATATAGAGATACTATAATAAAAAATAAGAAATCGTAAATATAACGATAGATGAAGAACACTCACCAAAAATTTCTGAAAAATGTTTTAATGGAGCAAATGAAAACATTGACAAATATTTAACTAATTAAATGCTACTACTATCCTTGATATGGCAATTGCTTCTAAGAAGCAAGAACACACCCCAGAATACAGGATCCCAGGGAGAAGAAGAAAGGAAGAGAGTGAGGGAACAAAAAAGAGAGGGCAGCGGAAAAGGGAAGGAGGAAGCAGAGAAAAATAGGAACTCAAGAGTAGTTACAGAGAGGCACAATAATCCACCATAACTGGACACATAATCCAACACAACTGGAGTCTCAGAAAAAGAAAACCAGGGTAATGAAATACAACAAATGTTAAAACATATAAAGAAAAATTTCCAAAAATAACAAAAGGATTTAATATTCCTATTGGAAAGGCATCCTATTCCCAGAAAAAAAAAGTGACTTCATACACTTAATACTAAGAAGCTATTAGAATACAAAACCAAAGAACACATCGTTTCTTCCAGTGAAATGGTAAAGTAAATTAGAATAACTGAAATTTAAAAATCGCGTTGCTTTAAACTTCTCTAAAGCAACACACAAACTACAAAATTCTGAAGTACAGACAGTGTCACCCTGTCACCCTATAATCTAAAGCTAGTCAAAACGTCATTTAAGTACAAGTATAATTAAAAGTTTAAAATGTTAAAGAAATCAGAAAATATTTTGTGTGAGAACTTTATGGACAATCTACTAGAAAATAAACTTAAGCAAATTTCGAAATAACAGAAAAAAAAAAACACTACAGCAAAAGACCACTGGTTGAAATGGAATCCATTTAATTGCTATATTATGATTAAAACAAATATGTGGAATGCGTTCATAAAAAAGAATATAATGACAACAGGATGGAAAATCAGAAATGTTATAACTAACAGCAGTTTGGAGAAGACAGGACAGAGGGTGAAAAGTTTAAGCCCAGTGATTTTCTCATATTTAACAGATAGAGGTCAAAGAAAATCAATTAAGGCTGACACATCATGGAAAAAAAGTAAAAGTTTAATGTTAAAAAGGTAATCATAAAAAAGACAAAATGATCATCTAAAACTGAGTTAGCAAGACAGAATGATGGAAAGGGAGGAGAAAAACATTAGAAATTTTCATTGTTACTCGTGGTAGGGAATTAATACATAATGCCAAAAAAACAAAGGAGAAAGGAAATTATGAAAAATTTTACAATAATAAGCAAGTACAAAAAATTATAAACCTTCAAATTTATCAGAAGAAACATACACACGCATAAAGCAATAAAAACAAGCTACACGATGAAAGTATTTGAGAGTAATAAAAACAGAAGCCAAACATACAGTAACAAACCTACCTAAGACCAAACACATCTATCATATTATTAAATGCTCATGCTAATCTCACCTATTAAAAGAAAAAGATGTGTAGGTAGTATCACAGAGAAAACTCCTCTGTGTGCTATATAAAAGATGGGTAAAACAAAGAGATTCTGAATGGTTAAGAACAAAAGATGGGCAAACGCATAGCAAGTAAGTATAAACAAGAAGAAATCAGGGTCGTGATCTTAATCTCAGACAAAGCTTGGTTCAGCACACAAAGTATCAACTCAGACAAATAAAAACACTTTATAATACCAAAGGGTACAATCCACAAAGAAGTTCTCAATATCTAGTTACCAAGTAAAATATTAACATTCCTAAGGCAAAAACTACTAGTGATAACAATAAGAAACAGAGCTACATTAGCAGTTAGAGACTTACTTCGTTTTAGTTCATAACATATCAAAAGTATAAAAATTATTCATAAAGATATAGGAGGCCTAAAAAAATAAATACCGTGTCTCTAATGGATACATGTGAAGCCCTATAACCTGAAAACAAAGAATATCTCTATTGTCAGGTATCGAATGAACAGTCATTAGAAAAAGACATATTTTAGGCCACTAATAAAATATCAAAAAACTCCATGAAGTAGAAGTAGCACTGAAAATATAACTTGATCCTAATTCAGCAGAACAAATCAGAAAACAGAAATCACCCACCACCTGAAATTTTGAAAGCTCACTGTCAACCATTTAAGTCAAAGAGAATACTCAGAAATCAAAATTGCAGAATGTCTGAAAACTGACGGTAAAAACCCTACAGATAAGAACTGCACGATTCAGCTAAAGCAGCAATCATCAGTGAAGTCATACTTAAATACTCATATTAATAAATAAGAAGAAATTCAATGAATTGAGTATACAACTCATGAAATCAGGAACAGATTAATAAGACCAGCACAAGAAATCAAAAGAAGAATAAATATTAAAGCAAAAGTTAGTAAATTAGAATATAGGACATATGGAGATCTAACAAATAAATCTAAAAGATAGTCTTTAAAATAATGAAACAACACACCCACCTACAGTAAAACAGATGAACTATTAACTAATACAATCAAGAAAGGAGAGAACATAAACACAGAAAATAAGAAATAATTATAAATACAGAGGAAATTTAAGAAATCATATCAGATGGCTTTAATCAACTTTTCTAAATTAATTTCATAATCTGGTTGAGATGGAAAATTTTCTAGGAAAATATAACATTCCAAAACTGACTTCAGAAGGGAGAGAAAAATCCAAACTGATCAATTACTATAGAAGAAATAAAGAAATTTGTGAAATAGCTTCATCTTCCCACTCCCTCCGAAAAAAGCCCAAGGCTGACTTGGTTCACAGGAGAAGTTCTAACAAACTTCTAAAGAACAGCTAATTCTCATGCTATTTGAAAATCATTTTAGACTATAGAAGAGAGAAGGAAGCTTCCATTTTTTTCCGCAGTAGTAAAAACACTGATGCAGAACCCCAGAAATGTTGCTCAGAAAGAAAACTACCAACCAATCAGATTTATGAACATAAATAAACAAATTCCATATAAAATAGTATTATGGGGAAACAGTAAGAATATTAAAAAGAATATGCTTTGACCAAGCAGGGTTTACTTCAGGAATGCATGATTGATTCTTTATTTGGAAATCTATTACTATAATTCACCATCTTAGTAAGCTCTAAGGAGAAAAATCGTAATTATTACCAAACATGCTAAAATAAGTGCATGATAAAATTCAACATACATTCTTGAGAGGCATTCTTAATAAAATAGAAATTATGGAAAATATGTTAATGTAGCCTCCTTTCTTCCATCTTTGCCCTTTCTCCCCCTAGTCTATTGTTCACGTGTTGACCACAGGGATGGCTTTTAAATGCACATAAAATCACAGTATTCTTTTGCTGATGACATTCTAGAGTTTCTCATTTCATGCAGAGTAAAAATCAAGTCATCACAACTGCCGCAGGCCATCAATGATTTGCCACTGGCTCTCAGGCACCACCTCCTGTTTCTCTCTCTTGCTCAGTGCTCAACCCAAACGGGCTTCTCAGGTTTTTCTTGGACACATCAGGTACATCTCTGCTTCAGGCCCTTTGTACCTGCCACTTCCTCCACTCAGGAAATTCTTAGCCCACATAAGCGCATGGTTCCCTTCCTTACTGTCTTCAACTCTTTTATTTTTTTTCAAATGTCACATTAGTGAGGTCTTTTCTGATCTAAACATTTCAATTCTCACACTCCATCCTCCTTGCTTGCTTTGTTTTTCTCCATAGCTTTTATCGTCTTCCACCATTCTATATAATCTGTTTATTTTCTTAATTTTTTTAGTTGTCTGCTCCCATTAGAATGTAACTTTCTTAAGACCAGGTATTTTTGCTAAATTTGTTCTCTGTTTTGTTCACAGGTGGTCTAGCATATAATAAACATCTACTGTCAAACAAACACATTAATGATACATTATGTAAAAATGTGAAACAACCCTTTATATACAATTATGGATAAACTGTTAAGATATATTTTTAAATGAAAAATGTAAGAGGCATTAGAATATGTGACATATTCTACTATTTTGTAAAGAAGCAGAAGGAAGAGTCGGGGAGAGGAGAAAATGGGAGGAGAACACGACCAGGGCAGGGAGATAAAACAGGCCTTTATTTGGATAGCTATAAACTATTTCTAGAAGTCTATACAAGAAATTGCTAAGATTTGCTGCCTTTGGGAAAGACAGGTGGGTGAGGAACAGGGAAAGAAGGGAGACTTCATAATATAACTTTTTGTTTCTTTTAAACATGATATACTTTAAATGTGAAAAATGCCTTTTTCAAAAATAAGTAAATAATTTATGTGACCAAACAAATATTATACACACATAGATCCACCCACACATGAGACATACAAAAATATATTGTGATGAGTGAAATAACATCTTGCCTTTCCCAAATTCTGGAGTAGGAGAAAACTACTCCAGAAGATATTTGCATACTATACAATTTAATATATATTTTAATATTTCAAGGCAGTTTTAGTGGACTTGCGAGTTTTGGGTTACTTTGTTTTTTTGTTTTGTTTCATTTTGTCTTATTTCTCTGCTCAGCTTCTAGTCCCCTTCTTATGGTATGCTCTTGATTTTGACTTTGAAGAACCACCCTTCCCAGTTCCTTCACCACGTGCTGCAGATTAAGCCAGTTAGTGCAATCCAAAACTCTTGCCACAGGTGCTGATTCAGATTAGGAATCTTTACCAACGGGAGCTCATCAATGACAAGACTCAAGGCCAGAACTTCTGGCTCATTTACGGGAGGAGCAGACTCTCTTATACTGGTCAGGTGTTAAATGTAAGTTTGAAGTGGACAGGGGTCACTATATGGACTGGAGAATATACCCAATCAGTAAAAGCACAAGGAGAAATAAATCTTTATGACACTATTTGAGACCTAGATCAAACCCTTCTTGGAAGTAGACAGCTCTACTCAAGGACTTTTTAGTTCATATTAGCTAACAGATTTCCTTCTTCCTTATGCTAACTTGAGTAAGGTTACAGATCACTTGTAACTGAGCAGTCTTGACAGATAGAATAGCCCTTACTCTTCCGACCCATAGATGTTAGAATACTGAAATACTGAAAAGCTAGAAATTTTGCCCAATGCCACAATTTCAGAATTGTTAAAACTAAGATTTAAATTCAGGATTATCTGGCTCCAAAGACCTCATTTTCCCTAAAATACCTTGATTCTGAGGTCTCAGATAACACTGAGAGAGTGAGAAAGATAAAGAGTGAGTAAGAGAGACAGACAGACAGACAGACATAAACAGAGAGAGACAGAGAAGAGATAATAAAAAAAAAATTAGTAACTAAAGGGGCAAAAATTCCTTTAACAAAGCTAATACAGCCATTAAATGGAATAGTCACACAATGTGAAAGACCTAAAGGTTATTTCATGCACCCAGCAGCACTCTAACTGCTAAATGTATTTAAACCAACTTTTAGGTTTTCTTTTACAGAATGTGACTAAAAACTTGAGTATTAGGAAAAGAGTGAGATTCCACCGACTTTCCTTCACACTTTTCCCTGAGCCCCTGAAGAATAGGAACATAAGAGATAAGCTAGTGAAATATAGTTAATAATTTAAGTTATGACTTATTCTTTAAAGCCAGTATTTCTTTTGACATTTTCTAAAAAGAAAAAAAAAAAAAAGAACAAAAAACTTGCCCCAGGATTCCAAACTGCAGGTGGCATCAAAGGAACTAAAACCAAGAGGAAAGTTCCATTCATCAGCTTCCCGCTGGCCAGCAGTTTCTTCTGATAAGAGCTTGTGGAAGATCACTGTAAGACACGGTCAACCACTCTCTCATACTGTTTTCCCTGGTGGCAATAAAATTGATTTTCTGAAACATATTCTGAGGGTTTTGTACACTAGGAAGTGCTATACAAATGAAGAGGTAATACTAATAACTGCTCTCATTATTAGAAAACCGTGGCTTAGAGCAATGATTCTCAACCAGGGGCAATTTTGCCCTCCAGGAGACATTTGGCAATGTCTGGAGACATCGCTGGTTGTCACAACTGGAAGTGGTGGTGGTGCTACTGGCATCTAGTGGGTAGAGGCCAAGGATGCTGCTAAACATCCTACAAATGCACAGGATAGTCTCCCACACAAAGAATTTATGGCCCCAAGTCAATAATGTTGAGATTGAGAAACTGATTTGGAGGAAGTGCAGTGTTTGTTTTATGCAGCCAAAATGATAAGATGTCATTGTGTGTGTGTGTGTGTGTGCTGGTAGAGGGGGGGATTTGTAGAGTCAAGATATTCTCTTCCATTCTAGGCACCTTCCAATATAGGCATCTACTGGGCATCCAGCTTTCTGAGGCTGAACCTTGTGTATCTGGGATAAGCATTTTGTCAATCAAGTCACCATCACCCATTGGCAATTTTGGGCTTGCTCTATAGAAGGAACAGCAGATGTTTCTGTAGAAAAGATGGTTTCAATAAGACATATAAAATTAGCTTCAAATCTGAGTCATTAAAAAGTCTCCAGGTGGGCCTTTTGGTTGCTGCAGTTTGGGGTAGCCTCTTGTCATCATTTTGTAAGTATTGTCATGTCTTCAGGATATGCTTTTGTCCTGTGTGCAATTTCAGCACCTGTTCATCTGACAGGAATGGAAATGACTCTCTTTTTAAACCTATGTTGTTATGTACTGATTTTCTAAGATGTACTGCCTCCCCACATATTCTGTCTCCCCACTCATCACCATTAATAGGTAAATAATCTTATCAACCACCTGTGGCCACACTTCAACACACCTTAAGAGGCTCTCAGAAAATGCATTTTAAATAAACTCATTAGCAAAATATGTATAATCAAATAACATCCTTAAAGGAAACAGAAATCCTAGGTAAAGAGTGGATCTGCTAGCAAGAATTTCACCTCTTTCACAAAGCTGAAAGGTCCTTCCTATAGAAGTGGGGGTGGTAACACAGAAAGTACTCAGGATGCTTTTCCCCACTGAAACCCCACTGTGGGAGGCAGTCATGGCGAGGACAGATTAATGAATAGTAATTCTTTCCCAGTCAAGTCAGTGTTTTCGCATAGTTCTGTATTTTAGTGATAAATGTGATTCAGATTTACTATTTTAAAACCAACTATTTAGAAAGTAGAGTGCAAAATAAACATCCCTTCACCCATCTCCTTGCAGTTTCTCCCTACTCAGGAGGAAACCACTGTTAACAGTTTATTGTGAATCCTTTCATACTAATTTTCTATCCCTTCATTCAACAAATTTTGTTTGAGTATCTACTATGTGATTGGCTGCTGAGGTTTAATGGTGAACAGAAGAGACATGGTTTCTGCCTTCGGTACCTTATATTTTAGTGAAGGAAGGACACAGAGAAAAACAGTAACTGCAGATTAACATGTAAATAAAAGAATTATAAATTGTGATCAGCCCAAGGAAGGAAATAAACACAGAGCTGGAAAAGAGAATACTGAGGGGTCCTGCATTAGGTAAAGGGATCAGAAACCGCTCTTGGAAAAACTAAAACTTGAAGGATAAGAAAAGGCAAGCAAATGGGGAGGAAAGTTCTATAAATTGCTTTTTTTTTTCCACTTAATACATAATAGAATTTTGTTGATATTAATTCATAAATATTTATTCTTTGTTTTAATTAATATTCACTGAGCACTTTTGTGCCAGTACTGTTCCCTAAGGATAAAATAAAGAACAGTATCTTTGCTTCCACTAATCTTGTAATCTAATGGCAGAGTTTCTATACATCTTACTAATTTTAAGGGTGGCACAAAATTCTATACTGTCATGTATTAATATTTATTTAGTTATTACCCCTATGGATGGACATATTGGTTGTTTCTAGTTTTTCATTATTAAAATCAGTGCTTCTGGAAAAATCTTTGTTCATATATGACTGTGCACATTTTTGTAGGATACTTTCTAAGATTGTGTTTAGTATGTGACAGCACAATTATTAATGTGTCATTCACAGAATCCTCACAATCACACATTAAAGCATGTGAAGTTCTTATCCCCACCTTATAAATGGGGAGACCACAGCACAGATATGTTGAGAAACTTATTCAAGACTATGAGGTGGTGAGTGGCAGAGCCTCAATATTAAGCCAGACAGCCTAACTCCACGATCGGCTATAGGGCCTGCAAGGGGATAGAGTCCTAGATTTCGGTTTTTGGTTATAAAAAAATAGTATGTGTTTATTATTTAGAATTTGAGAAACACAAATTTTAAAAATTTAAATTATTTTTTAGCTTTTTAACAGTAATTTATAACACAAATATCATTTGTCATCACACTCATATGTGAAGTAAAAAGCAACTAAAAGCGATGTCATCATGAGAGAGTCATTAGGACCTACTTAAGGAAGGTCCTCTAAAACATTCCTGTCCTCTACCATCTTGTCCATTCCCTGGGTAGAGACTGGTAGACTACTCGTACGTGAAACTCCACAAGCTCCGTGCAATGAATGAGTGCATAGTCAGCCAAGGTTCTGGGATTTCAGCTTTCACTACAACTGGTTTTCCAGCTGCTCCACTTTGCACTTCTAGCTGCAAGCTTGTTTAACACCCCACAGAAAGCAAAATAAGCCAAAAGATCGTCCAAAGAATGCTTCCAGGATATAGGTCAGTGTCCCAAATCCTCAGATTCCAGGGCATCCCTGGAAGTTCCGGTACACTGCAGGGCAGCAGCACAGAACAGAGATTAAGGATATAAGCTCTAGAGTCAGATGGCCTAAGTCCAAAGATACATGACATGGGACAAACGACTTAACTGTTCTGTGTGTTGGTCTCTTCACATGTAAAATAGAGATAATACATTAGAGCTTGATCCATAAGTTACCAGCAGTAATTGTGAGCAGTATATTTAATATCTTTAAAGTACTTCAGATAATATTGTCAGAGATGGCACTCAATACTGTTACCAGTTACTGTATTATAGTCATCTCTAGGTCTTGCTACAATTTCTTCCTTAGTTTCAAGAACTTAATATTACCAGAAATAAATATAATGTGAACATAGGGGGAAAAAAAAAGCTTAAAAGGCCAGTCACTATTGGTTTCCTATAGGTAGCAGAGTGAGAGTGATTTTTTTCTTCTTATTTTTTCCTTCCCTGCATTTTCTAAGCTGTCTTTACTACATATGTGCTACTTTAAAAAATTTAGAATTAAAAAATCATTTTAAGCAGTTTTCTACCAATTCAACTAGATGAGAGAAAATGGAATGATGAAGCCCAGTTTTTAAAAATAGATGCCACAAATATTATTCATGGTAACTTAGCTCTTAGCTACTTCATCACTCTTGACTGTTAAGTATTACCATCATGTTTGTAACCACCACCATCGTCATGCTCATCACCCAGTGGTGATACCTCAAAGAAGCAGAGCAATTCTAATGTTAATTATATCATTTTGACCTTAGCTTCCCTCATCTGTCAAAAGGGGTTAACAATATCTACTCTACCACCCCAACACTTCACAAGAAGATAAAATAATTCAAATTCTTACAATGAAATAATGAGACTGACATCAAGACATACATTAGGAAATCATTTAATTATGACTCTCATAGTTGTACTTCATATTGTTTTATTCTGACGAGGTACCTGAGAACACTTACCTCACTTGAGGAATAAGGAAAACGACACATAGACCATTTACAATGGTTTCTCAACTCAGACATTGGATAATAGTACAGACTGAACTAAAAACCCAGTGTCCTGAGGCCTGATCAGTTCTCCTGTCTCCTTGTTCAATATATATCTGCCTTAATTCAAAGAAGACCTCTTCTAGCAACCGACAGCTTCTATACCTCTAATGATTGCGCTGCTACTCCACAGAAAGTCCTAGAATCCTGAGGAATTTTTTAGAATCACTTAGAGATGAAATAGTCTCAATGCCCTTTTCAGTCCAATGATGCTAGAAGACACAATGAAAAGGTTTCCAATAGTGTTAGGTTGAAATATAAAAAAGGATATAAAACTGAAGATAGATACATAAATAAATAGACTGACAGGCAGACATAGATATAGTGTAATTTTAAGACTGTTATCTTTTAAAATGATTAAAAGAAAGTACACCAAATGTTCATGGTTGATTAACATTTGACTAATTATAATCTCTAAAAGTCAGATTATGAGTGATTTTTAAACTATTCTTGAAGGCACTTTTCAAATCTCCTACAATAAGCATAATTTACTTTTATGATTACTAAAAGTAAAAGACGCATAGATAGTAGTAGAAGTTGTGGTTGTTTGCCTGGTCAATGCGGGGCAGTGGGGGAGGCTGAGGGAGTCTTCCTTCCTGAGGGAGTCTAGGCACAGGCCCTGATGGTTTAATCCAGTAAGTTCAACCCATAGTTAGGCCTATGGGTTTACCCACCTCCTTGGCTACTTGTCAAATAAACCAGCCATAAGCAATTCAGTCTGTGGTGTGATTCTGGCCAGAGGTTATTTGTCCAGTTTAAACATGACAGGCAGTTTTGGGGGGCTTCTGGAACAAAGGTGATCTGTTCATATGAGAAAGCTAGGATTTCCTCTTTTGATCTGGTTGATATCATATGTAGATATAAAGCCTAAAATTATTATCTAACAAAGGTATTCTGCCACTCTGGGAGAAGTCAGCCTCATGATGAAGCCCACAACAGGAAAGATGGGAGGGAAATAAAGATCTCTATGCCATCAGTGAACCGCTGAATCAAACCAACCCTGAAACCCAGCATGTCTTTAGATCGTCCTGTTACAGAAGCCAATAGATATCTTTCATTATGAAAGCCAGTTTGCATTTCTACGACTTATGCACTAGAGTCAGATGTGTGAGTATATGCCATACATACGAATTTATATAGAGAGACTCCTCTTCACTGGTATCCCAAATTTTTAAGTAAATGCTTTATTAAGAGTAACCTCCCAGTTGAATTTTTCCTCAATATTTTCTTTTGAAAAAATAAATAAGGATTGGGTTAGATAACCTCTGTATCTACCCTCAGATCTAAAAACCTATGCTCATTTGAAAATTCAAACTACAAGGGCATGAAATTTTTTATTTTAGGTGTTTCAAACTTAAGCTTCAGGTGTTTTATGAAGCCATTTGCTTTATAATGAACTCCCTCAATTTAGAGAAAATTCTGCCAGTTGTAGTTCTATGCATATTTACAGTCTTGAAAAGTGGAGAGAATAAATTTTAGTAAGATGGATGGAAAATGTAGACAAAGCTCATTAGCCTTGTCAGACATTTGATAAATAATTATAAACCAACTGCAGTAAGATGTATGCATAAAAACCAACCTTTGATCTCTTTGAAAACAACTGTTCCTGCAACAATTTTAAATTTTAATCACATGTAATGTATCTTCAAGTTTAGAACACATAAATGTTCTTTCCATTCTGCCTGAGTCTGGATATTTTTTCCAAGTGATCATTAGTTAAGCAGCAGATTCTATGCTATACCATATTTAAATAATGGGCTAAATAGTTAGCATATAATTTGGGGACTAATCAGCAAAATGTTTATCATACACTAAAATGGAATCTTTCCCACATTAACTTGTTGTTAGACTGTGGAAAGATTAACTACAACAAAGAAATACACTCATTAGCTTTTAGCGATCGTAACAGAGAGAGACCATAGCTTTAAATTGCTTTTCAAAGTCTGGTTTCTATTTTTATAATCAATGTTCTAACTAAACATTCATCATTATAAAGACAAATCCTGTAAGTCATACACATATTTCTGTCTCCCTATGACAGACATTGATTTAGAAAGGAGAGACTAGATCCAACCACCAGGAAACAGCTGGTCTCCTTAGATAAGGAAATCACTGAACTGGCTTTTAATATTGTTGGAAAAAAGGAGAGAGAAAAGGAAAAAAGGGGAGACGGCAGGAGCAGACAACAGAAATCTGAGCTACCTACATGAGACAACACAATTTCCAATTCACAGAACATAACTTAATTATATTTCTTGAGAGTTGACTTTAAACTATAGATTATGTTTTCTCTGAAATCAAAATTGCTGGCTTTACCGTTGCTGGCAGAGTAAAACGCTGTGAGGAAATCAGGTGGCATGAAAGGGTTAAAGGAGAACAAGTGAAATCCTGGATTGTAATGAAGCTGCAGCACCTGACAGGCCACTCTTGAACGCACAAATAACAGTGAAGATTGAAGAAAGCTAAATAAATGCCCAGGAAAAGGCTTTATTTCCCTCATACATCGATAGACCCCTATTGCACAATAAGTTAATACATACAGATACATGATGTTATCAAAATATATGCAATTTCCCCAAAGTAAATAGATGATGGAGCACAGTTTGCCCAAATTTCAAAAGTTTTAGAAGAAGGTACATTTGATTTTACAGTTGCCAGAAATATTCCTCTTCTAAGAAACGGACACAAATCAGATTCCCCTTTTTCTAGTTTCCTCAGCAAAAGTCTCTACTGGAATCTTCATAATGTTAACATTAAAATAAAAACCATATTATCTCTTCTATATTTGGAACCCAATGCTGCCTTAAGAAATGAAAACGTGTTTTAATGAAAGACCATTTCATTTCAAGTCTCTTGGCTCTGTTTAAACAATAGGTTTCCTCGGTCAATTCTTTTTTTTAGAATCAGAGAACTTGGAAGGAACTTACTTTTCTTTCCACCTATAATACCTGACAGTTCTGAGAATGAAGCGTCCACTGAGTACATGAAAGAAGATGCTTAGAAACTTTAGCCCATCAATGGCTGCCTGCTCTGACCAGACCCCGAGGTACCAGTAATGAAGAAGAGTGGTTGCTTATATTGCATGTCATATTGTTTATTCTCAGCATACATTTTGTTTTCTTGTAACTAAAAGTGATTTTAGGTAACGTACTTCTAGGATTACAGGAGCCAATTGCTAATTTTCAATTAACACAACTCCTGCATGGAGGAGTTCACTCGCGTGGATAATACAAACCTGCAGAAAATCCCCAAATCCTTGTTTTGGGGGATTAAAATGTATTATATGATTTAAAAACATATTTAGCTTTCTAATTATATTTACCCTGCCCTAATACTAAAATGGGTCTGCCTGTCCAGGCCACACATTAAAGGTAACCTCGGAACATTTCAATGATTGAGGGAAAACTCCTTGGTTAGGAAAAAAAAACATTATGAATAAACACAAAATGGCTAATCCTGATTTCTAGAGAGAATTATAAATGCGCAATTTATCATTATGTTTTATTGAAAGACATACATAACTTTAGAATGTATTATTAGTGGTAGAGTTAGTAATGAAATCATCCATAATCCTACCATGCAGATACAATTACCATATTTTCACCCAAAATTGCATATCACCTTCCATGTGCATTCTTAATTCTTATACTTACTTAAAAAAAAAAAGAAACAGAGCATGAAAGAGAGCTAGTATTGATATTAAGGAGAAAAAAGAATGGAAAAGGAACCACAGATGATGAAGGAGGGAAGTGGAGAAGGAAAGGGATGGGGAGAAGGGAAAAAATTAAGAAACTGGATGGAAAGAAGAGAGACCAAGAGATTAAGAAGCCACAACAGACAAAATTAGGGGGAAAGTTAAGGAAACTAGGGTCAAGCTAGACCCTCAAAAAAGAGGCTACAAAAGGCCTCTCTTGGATATTATAAATGTCTGGATGTAGACTGACCAAGGCTGCTGTGGGGCTTTTATCTTTCTATTGCCACCATCCCAGCGCATGGCTTCAGCCTCATAGTCATGCTATCATGTGATGGCTCCAACTTTCATATCCACATTGCCATCCAGAAGGAGGACAAACGGAAGGACAGAGAGATGCCTCTCAGTTGGATCAGCTCCATTTAACAGTCTTCCTGGGATTCCTATGCATCACTTCCTTTTGTATCTCATTGGTCAGCACATGGTCATAAGGCCACACATAGCTTTAAAACTGGGGGGGGGGGTGCGGGATGCAGTCTGAAATCAGGCAGCAGTGTGAGCAGCTGACATTGGGGTAGTGCTACCATACAGGAAGGGGAGACTGGAACACAGCTCTGCTCCACTGCAGATTCTACAGTTAGCATAGAATCATTTGCAGTAGAAAGCAGCAATCTGGACCAAGATTGCTCTGATGAAATCCTGGCTCAGTCCCTGATGAGCTGTGTGACCTTGTGCAAGAGTTTATGTTCAATTCTTATGAGGACTACGTGAATTAATACATGTAAAGCACTTCGAACTGTGCCTGGCACATAGTATATACTCAAGATATGCTAAGTAGTAATCATTTATTTTCAAATATTTGTTTATTCTAAAAAAATGGTTTGTTGTTTCCTGGAATTCTGCACATTTTAAACATGTGTGGAGCAATAATGTTGATTTTAGAGTTTCTTGAGGATCTTAGCTATGGTGGTCTACTTGGTAAGAATCCTTTAAAGGTCCCTTGATATTCAAAATGTGTCAGGTTTTAAATCCCTTCAGGTGGTAACATTTTGTGATTGCTTTATCTTTGTTATTTGAGAGATTAGGTAGGGGCTATGTCCCTCCTTAATGCCCGAAGTTGTGTAACATTTGAAAATTGCTTTTATTTCATGCTGTTGGTACTTTTTTTTTAATGTCAAATACACTTTTTTGTGGTTGAGTTTGGGTCTAGGGGGAATGATACTCATGAGGGAAAGAAAAAAAAAAAGAAAGAAAGAAAGAAAAAGAAAAAGAGAGTCAAGGAAAAAATCCTTCAGAAATAAAAAGGTTAACCACTGTTAAGAACTCCAGAACTATTCTTTGGGACTTGTGAGCCACTGTCCAAGGTAGTGATAGGTGGGGGTTATTACCACCTGTTTGGCCCTAGTTGGTCACCAATTTCCTTACCTAAAGAAGCAGGGAAAATGGTAGGGATTTGCTTAGCACATTCACATAGATTGCCTTCTTTTATTACCCTCAGCTTATTGAGGTCCTGCATTATCCTCCTTTCAACCATAAGAAAGTTCAGGAAGATGAGACATTCAGACTGAAAACTCAGAGTGGCAAGTGGCTAATCTCACGCAGTCTCTCCAAACATGTGCCACCCTGCTTAGAACTTTATTGATGCAATTAAACTCCTAGAAATGGATATGAAAGGGATTGAGCAGCCTCAGAGAGGCACACATACCACAGAGAGCAACCTCATCTCTGACTGGAGGATGTGAGTGGTCTTTCCTGAGGGCCTGGAGAGAACATGTCATTTTAGTCAGATTATGAAGGAGCAGATTAATCTTTCTGTTTGCAGAACTGGTTTTTCAGTCACTTCAGTGGGTATTGATGTCATGTGTTAATATGCATGGAGAGTTTGTTTTGGGGAGAGCAAGGGATTGTTTTGTTTGGCTCAAGGAAAAAAGATTTTACTGTTGCTCTGTGTGTGTGTGTGTGTGTGTGTGTGTGTACGTGTTCGGGTACCCAGGAGAGGGAGAAATGAAGCAGATGGTGGGCAGGTTGGCAAGACATCTGATGCACACTAGCTGAAGGGTAAACTCAAGTCTTCTCGTGGAAGGTGTAAGTCTTCTCATGGAAGGTATAATCAGGTTTAGTAGCTTAAAAGCAGGGTTGCTGAAGAACTGCAAAACTTACGGCATGACCAGTGCTGCTTTTAGAATATAAAATACTGAGCATACGTTTCTAATCAAATCTCCAGGAGAAAGGATTCCATTGGTTAGCAAGTGTGGGTGCAAAATAGTTTCACATATGCAACAGGTCTGTATTAAGGACCCATTATGTGCCTCCTGGGCTTGGCATTAGGTTTCAAAAAATGCTAGGCTTGGGACTATCAGAGACCCGGGTCTAGGATGAGGTATAGGTCCTGCACTTCAGTAGCTTATCATCTAGAATACATCGACAGCACCCACACATTTTTTTTTCTATGTAAAAAGGGTATATCCATAAGTGATTGGTAGGGGGTACTGGAGTTACATTGATCAGTACAACCCATTACAATTATCCTAAACAAGTGGGCATATGGGGTGGGGAAAACAGGGGCAGAATAAAGAAAACTTAAATGTCAGCAGAGCTCCCCTGCCTTTTGAAATAGCAACAAAGTTACAATGACAATAATCAATCAATCAGTCAATCCTTTCACTTCCTGCTCTAAGTCCTTCGTGTGCCTTAACTCATTTAATCTTCATAGCATCCCTTTGAATGTGAACCATGAAGCGCCTACCATTATAAACCGCACTGTACAGATAGAGACACTTTAACACAGAGGTAACACAGTTAAATAACTTGTCCAAGGCCAGACTACGACCGAGGGAGGAGTTGGGATTTGAATCAGCTGCAAACAGAATTAAGTGAAATTAGATTCCATGTGGGAAAAGAAGCCTCATCCCTACTGAGCCCTCCACGAACTTCAGAGACAAGGCGGCAGCTCATACTTTTCCTTATCACCTCTGGCTCCAATTTCATGCTTCACCATCCTCTGTATATTGCCTTTGTTCTGGACCTCAACACTGTAGATTTGATACACAACTCCTTTTTCTCAATATTTATGTATATATGTATATATCTATATCTATATAGATATTTTCACATAAAATCTTCATATGAGTCAAAGAATTGACTGAACAATTTATAAGGACTTATAAAACAAATTAAATTTATGAGCAAAATCATCTTTTTAACCCCATTATGCTTGAGATTAGGAATCATAGCTACAAAACAGCATTTCCCAAATGCTAATATAACCGCATTATATTTGGCTAGCACAACTTGTCAAACTGGGAACCTGAACACCTTCAGATGAGGCTAGCACCTTCCCACTCACCACTGCCCTCCACCCTACTATTGCAGGTGGGCCAGTTTCATTGGTTTGCATTGCTATTCTGGACCATGAAGCACTTCCATCTGTCATCCTCATAACAACTTCCATGCATTAAGCAAGTTTAATGCATGGGTTGTCAGCTTTCAGAGTCTGGAGTTGAAAATCAGAAGATAGAATGTAGGGTATGAAGTACTAACAGTCTACTATAGATTTCATCCATCTTATTTCTAGAGCTGGAAAAAATATCATTGCTAAATTCTGTTTGTTATTAATTTATTATTAATGAGACTAGAAAAGTCCTATCACTAAATAAAGCAGCAGAATCTGAAAAGCCATAATCATAAAACAATACTGTATACAATGTGATCCACACACCTGGACTAGGGGAGAGACCATGAATTTGTGCAGGTAAAGCTAGGCTACTAGGAAAGAGAAAATTGGGAAAAGGAAGAACTGGTAGAGTTTTAAGGTAAGTGGAATCTTTGGATGACACCAACCAGTAGATTTAAATAAAGTCACCTTAGGCAGGCCATCAAATCTTCTCTGCATTTCCCCCCAGTTTTCCGAAAGCCTTAAGGGTATCAGTAGTTCTCATTCAATCATTTGTTCATTCATTCAAAAATATGTATCAGGATCCATTCTGAATCAGGCACTGCTGTAGGTCCTTGGACAACAAGGGGAAAGAAAACAGACAAAATCCCCTCAGCTAGTAGGAAAATCTGGCCCATAAACAAACACATAGATTACAGAGATCTTATATAAGAGTTTCAGAGAACGATAAATGCTCTAACACAAAGCAAATTTAAAAATTTCTAAAAATTAAAAAGCAAAAAATCCCCAAAACCAGAAAACAGAAAGAAAAGAAAACCAAACCTAAAACAGCAACAAAAAAACCAAATGGGACTAGGAATGCAAGAGCCATTTAGGAGTTTATCAAACATTTTGATAAATTCAGTATTCAGCTTCCGTTCTTAGAGTAACAATCATTTCTGCTGCTCAGAGCCTAACTCCTCACCAGCTGCCCCAGACTTCCTTTCCTCCTGTGTCTCCTCCTCTTTATCTGTTCCCTTCCACACACCCCTATTCTGATTTACTATGTATTTAAATGAGCTGAGTTCTTTTTGGTTCTCAATCTCCTGCCAACCTAAGTCCTCAGGTCTCACCCTCTATACATGTGGTTTTTATCAAATTATTTTCCTTACTCAGCTAAGAAATGTTAGGCAATCATCAAACCATCCTGAGTCTATAATTCATCTCTATTCCCTTCATATTGTTCCTTTTTCCAACCTGGTTCTTAAATGTCTGTGCTGAGCCATTGTGTTCCATTCTGACAGCGAACTGGAGTATTATATTATCTGTATAATACTATTTACATCGTAATTTTTTTTTTTAAACTCAAGCAGCAAGAACTTTGCTTAATGATATTTCATTTGAAATGTGAGAAAGATTTCCACATTCAATTTTTGCTAAGTACATAATATGCATTCTCAAACAAAATATACATGCAGTTATCTGAGGGAAAAAAATGACTTTTCTTCAAAAAAAAATTTTTAGGAAAAACTACTAGCGAACAGAACCATTCAGTTAAGAGTTGCAGTAAGGAATTTTAGTTGTGGGTGCTAAAGATAATGAACCGCTTCTCTTTTGCTTATCGCTGGGAATGGCCAAATCATTATGGATCTCGGTCGTAACTAATGGTCTAAGACAACAGAGTTTGGCAAATGAGTATTTTATAGCTCAGTGACTCTTTGAATGCAGGGTAGACCGTTCAGGTATTTAAGTGTTATCCATGGCCTCTTAAATTGAACAAATGGGTCTATAATAATTAAAATACTGTAAACACTGGTGACACAGTTCCTGAGTTTTCAGAGAGATTCTCTTTATTCCTAAGGAAGGAAATGAGGTGTTGCCTTGTTAGGAAGGCACTGTTTACATCTAGAAGCATCTTGACAAGCTGGTGGCAGAAGCTCATTTGTGAGCCCAGAGCCCCTTTGCTGCCCTGCCTCTGCAGTTCCTTGGGAGTTTCCATGAAGCAGGCAGTGAAAGGCGACAGCAGCTCAGCTCACTCTAATGCTTCTTTCCTGGGCTTTCCACCTCGGTGAGCAGCCCTCTCACTTCCTGAGTCAGACTTCACCAACATGTCACACTCCACAAGATCTCGGTGTATCAGGGAAGTAAAAAGTAGTTTCTATTTTTAAAAATGATTGGTGACATTCTACATACAGGAATGTCTTCCTTCTCCTCACCTTTGGGTGGATGTCTCGTCTTCACAGAGAAAATGTTATTACAGTCTCTTCTGGAGAAAGGAGGTTCAAATGAAGCCATCTTACTATGTAACTGTTTTAACTCTGGGCAGCAAAGAGAGATCAGGGGGATTTCTATTGCTTTTAAAACATTTAAAGAATAAAAGATATTATTAATTATAGCTTTGAAATATTTTGTTGACCTTTGGCTAAGGGTATATGAGAACATTGAACCAAAGTATAACAAAATGGCACTGAAAGGAGGTCCGGCAGTGAGGTCAGGTGCTGCCTTGTTGATGTTTAGTTAGTTGTACCTCTGAGGTCTGAGAGAAACTACTGAGTAACAACGATAAGCTGGTTTGCAAGAAATAGAAAAAAAAATCCTTACACAACAGTTTCAAGAAGATATGACCTAAAAAAAGATGTGATTGATTTTTGAGTGACTGTTTGGGGAAGGCCATTTCCTAAAATATAGGATTTGTGTCTTTTTTCATTAATACCAGAGTGAACCAAGCCCAGGGAACTTGCCAGATAAAGGTTCAAGACAGTCACAGAATCACCGACTGAAGGAAGCTCAAGAACCCACAGCCAAAAGTCCCCTGACTATGGGAAGTCCCCAATTCAAAATACACCTTCTAAAAGTTTAAGTTCTCATCTTTTTTCCCTCAGAAAAAAATCTAGAATAAGACATTCCGAATATTTTCTTAAACGCAAAAAGTTCTTCCTGATACTGCAAGATGAATGCCTCTTAACCTGTCAAATGAAACAGCAGAGAATAATTGCTCAAATTCATTCGAATAGTGTGGTTGCTTTCCTCCCATGACTATGGTAATTAAGATCTTTCTTTCCCCAGGGTTCTCAGCCTAGGGAGAAAAATCAAGTTCTTTAACATTTCTTCGAAAGACTCTTCCTCCAACCATTAATAACATTTAAAAAATGATCCCTGAGGGGTCTCCTCCAAGTTACCCTTCCATTGTAAGACTTATGCTTCTAAAAGCAGGGGCTTTTAACAGCCTTCCTCTCTTGTTTTAAGCAGAACTCTTTCTACCCAAGAACCATTCTTCCTGTCTAGAATACTGTCGGGGGATCAAATAGCCTGGTATGCTGGTTCTAAGGAAGTTCCAGTGCCAAAGCCAGGAAAGTCCCAAGCAAACCGGATGAGCTGGCCATCCTACAAACAGAAGTCTAGCCTGCTCTGCCTGGTGCAGGAGAGAGCTGGAGTCCTAGGGTCCTGTCACTCTCCCCCTCAACCACTTTGACGGAGATCCCTGGACTCCAAGAAACTCAGATGGAAACTCACGCTCTAAAGAACATGTAGAAGAGTGCTAAGTATACAGCAGAGTTTCTCAGCAGCAGCACTGCTGACATCGCGGGCAGGGTGTTTCTTTGCTGTGGGGAGCTGTCCTGTGCATCACAGGATATTTTGCAACATCCTTGGCCTCTATCCACTAGATGCCAGTAGTACCCTCGCAACTGAAGCCGCCGAAAGTATCTCTGGATATTGTCAAATACAGCCCAACCCCCGCCCTGTTGAGACCCACTCGTCTAGTGATAACCCTTTCATCCTTTTCAGGTTGCGCCCCAGTAGGTGGGTCATAAAATCAATGTAGTAAGCCACACCTGCATCAAATTTTTCAAAAAAAGAATGAAGAGATGTAGAATAGGGTAGGATAGGATAGAATAGGATATAGCCTGGAATGGAAGGGGAAGGGAGGAGAGGGGAGGAGAGGAGGGGAGAAGTAGAGTCTCACATGTAGTAAGGGTAACTATAATTTTGTCAAACATTCGTTTCAGATATATATGTGTAATGTACATGTACCAGGTCACAATGCTAAATTATTTTTTACTATGAGTCATGGTCAAATGGCTCTGTCCATCTTACTCGCACATATTAATCCACGTTAGGACACCTTCACACCCTACGTTGACCTTGAAACACTGCCTAGCCTCTGATGACAATCTACCTGCCATTCTTTTGCACAATCGGTCCCATCAGTGGCTTATATTTACAAAGTCTGAATTATCCTACATGAATTACCTGTGAAACCACTTTCTGTTTGCATGTATCCACTTCTCCAATTTATCAAGGTCACCTTGAACTTGATTTACGTTCACAAAAGCAGGTGTCATGGAAAGATTTAAGATGAATATATTTTATTCTTTTACTGGAGTCACTCACTATATAATTCTGTAGACTCTCAGGGAAATATTTGTGGGGTACAGGTTTCTCCTGGCTGGTAGCCTGATTTGTCTATGTTGCCTCCGGCTTTGTGAATACTGAGGGCATTCAAACCCCCACCATTTCTCACTCTAGGCTTCCTCTCACTCCTTTCTCTGAGTCCACTGCTATTTGGGGAAGTTAGTCCATCATGGCATTTTGCTCTAAATCAAGGTCAACCAGCATGTAGCTCACTTTCTCAGATTATGCACAGACCACACCTCACAGACACAGCAATAATAAAACCAGGACCCAGGGGACAATGGCAGAATGTCTAGCAAAGAAAATCACTGACATTTTCGTCTTCCTGAAGCTGAGAGGACTGAGGGCTGAGTAGATTTGTAGGCCTTGATCAGGGATCCGTTGGGCCATTAGAAAGAAATTACGGTGGGTTTGATTTTTAGTGGAAATAAACCTTGCCAGTAGTCCATCAAAGATCATTTGTCTTGATCCTCCAATTGCTTATGGTCAAGAAGTAAAAGTCGGCAAAGTGGAAGGATTTGTGTGTTTCAACTGATGCTGAGCATAATCAGCTGGGGTGGGTGTGACCTCAAGGCCAGGGAGCATGTGTTCTCAGGGGCTATTTCTCCACAATAGTTCTGATCTAATCCCAGGTGGATGTGGGGACAACAGAGAGAGGGGTTCAGGGACCCAGCATCCCTTTTCTCATTTGCAGTCTGCTACTATTTTGGATGCTATGGGTTGAACTGTGTCTCCTCAAAATCCACATGTTGAAATTCTAATCCCCAGTACCTCAAAATGAGACCTTTTTTGGAGATAGGGTCTTTACAGAAGTAATCAAGTCATAATAAGGTCATTAGAGTGGGCCCTAATTCAGTGTGAAATTTGGAGACAGACATGCACAGAGGGAGAACACACATGTGAAGACTACAGCTAAGCTGCCACAAACAAGGAGGAGAAGTGAGGGGAGAAGCCTCCTTCCTCACAGTTCTTACAGTTCCTCACAGGAACCATCTCTGCTGACACCTTAGCTTGGACTTCTGGCCTCCAGAACTGTGAGACGATATAGTCTATTGTTTAAGGCTACCAGTTTGTGGTGCTTTGTTACAGCAGTCCTAGCAAATTAATGCAGTGGGGAATGGAGTCATTGCTTTCCTGTTAAACACACACACACACACACACTACATACATATACACACACTGAACACAGCACATATACCCTGACATTCTTATTTCTCTTAATTATCTTTCTAATTCACCTCTATTGCTAAAAAGTCTCTAAAACTAATTAGCATCTTGTAAAATAAGACATCATTTAAACCAACTCTCTATGTCTGTACGTCTGTCTCTCAATGTCTTTCTCTTTCCTATGAGGAAATGAGTAGGAAGTTTAAAGCACATGTCCTAGGTCACCAGCAATTTTGAGAAGACAGTCTAGATTTTTTGCCTCAGGGTCAGAGTTCTTATCAGAAGAACTTCTCAAACTTTCACATGCTTATGCATGAAGACCTGGTTAAAATGTTGATTCTAACTGATCAAATAGATCTGGGGTGAGGCCTGAGATACAGCATTTCTAACAAGCCCCCAGGTGAGGGCTGAGGCTGCTGCTCTGCAGACCACCCTCTGAGTAGCAGGTTTTACAGGAAAACATACTGGCACATCAGTAGAATTCATCTCAGACCTACTGAAATCAATTTCCAGAGATGGAGTCCAGAGACTTCTTTTACTTAAAGAAAGATCCCTAGATAATTTCAATCATCATTAAGGTGTGGGAACCACTGCTCCATATCCCCTTGCCTTTGACTGGATTTTCACACTATGGGAACAAGGACGAGAGAACGAAGTTCCAGAATCAAACAACCCAGACCCAGACATCATGGCGACAAGGGCCCAGGAGGATTCCTGATCTGACAGGGTGTGAGAGTTAATAACCATAACAACAAAGTAGGGGAAGCATTTAGAGCTTGGTTTGGGGGAGGTGGGTGGCAGTGGAAATGAATAAAAGAAGGAAGAGGAGGAGGAGATGGTGGAGACACTAAATCCAATTAGAAACCATTATGTCACCGACACACTTTGAGTTTCTAGGGGAACAACCAAGATCACCAATAGAGTGAGACCTCCATTTGATGTTGGGAATTGAAGAACTCAAAAATGATAATACACTGCTCACACCAGGCCTGGGAGAGAGAACAGATGTGGGCTTCCTAGGATATGGATGAATTTCTTTTCCAATTTTGTGAATGTGACCATAGCAATGATGGCTTGATATCAGATTTAATGCCAGTTTCTGGATTAAGGATAAATAAGGCAATGTTTGCCAGTATGAAACTCTTAAACACACTTAAATCTCCTACCCATAACACTGAGTTGTGAGAGGCTACGGTTTATGCCTGGGGTGCGGTTCAAAGTTATCCACCCTGTGGATGCCCAATAAGTACTTGTTGTTTATCTGATTTAGCCCCACCGTGAAAGCTGAGCTCATCTGTATTTTCTATAATCATGTCAGATACATTGGAAACAGCAGTGCCAGGGTGGGAGATTTCTCCCATTTCTATTTCTCTGCAAGAACTCCCCGTGCTGCTTATAAATATGCTGATCAAAACCCGCATCAAAGAGAAAACGCACTTCCATATTCCCAGTTTCCTTTATGATCAGAGAATGGATCAAAGAGAAAACACATCTCCCCATTCCTGTTTTTCTTTTCACTCCTGATTTAGAGGTCAGAAATGATTCACCCATGGGAACAGAACAAGCAATACAAAGTCCATTTAGGGGCAGAACCTCATATGAGCTAAAGGTACACGTATTTTCAAATTCTTTCCCCAGATGCACTTACCTGGATAGAAAAATGTCTTAATTCTGTCACTTAGTATTTTCTGTTTTACTAAAAGGTGATAATAACCATTTTTACATTTTGATATTTGAAATAAAAAGAGAAAGTATTGTAAGCCTTAATATAGTGCATGATGGTCTATTAACTTTTAGTCATAAAGCCTAATTCAAAAATAATATTTTAAGATTTCAATTGCACCTTAGATATAACTAAGAGATGAAAATGAATTTGCTTCTTTTAATTGAAAATGTTCTAAGAGCCACCTCAAAACTGAGTCACCTCCTTGGCTGTTTAATTGATGATGACTAGAGTAAGTATGAAAATTTTAATTGTTGACTTTTCCCTCAATATTTCCATGTCGTTTCCTTTTGTTTTAGTTTTATAGACCCAGAAGAAGCCACGCTGTGAACATAAGTAATTTTCCTAACAACTTAGTGTGAATTAAAGAAATTAAAGCATGCTGTTTTGTTTGAACAGCTTACCTAGGATTATAATATTAATGTTTCTGCTTGCCTTTTGTGAAGGTGCTATTGACCCTAAAACAATCTTATTACACATTTTAAAGCAAGTGCCTACACAGCAAACAAATATGCTATTTTACTTCACAGTTCCTTTTAGATAAAAAACTTGGAATAAATTTCAATATATTAAATATTCGATCTGAATAACAATTTATTGACTAGAGTGGACTAAAATAAATACAATTTCTTAATATCTAAAAAGTAATTATCCATCCTGTTGTTAAGGGGATTACTAAACAAACAAGCCTTCCTAATTTGAAAAAGAAAGGAAGGAGGAAAGGAAGGAAGGATGGGACAGAGGGAGGGGGAGGAAGGGCATCTAAGAAGCAATTTTCTATGTAGACTTCAGTTCTCTTTAGCTTTAAATGAACCAGCTATGTCACTACAGATAACTTCCTGAGGATTAGCTTCTAGAAAATGAGGCTATGAGGCACCTAAAATCCTTTTCAGCTCTGTCTTTCTATGATTCCATGCAAGAAAATCAGCCACAAATGTTCATAAAAGTTCCCTTACAGATACTGAGTACTGTGTATTTAACTTTTGAAAGCCAGAATTTCTAGAGCTCTCCCACACTCCTTTGCAGTGTTAAAAAATATCTCCAACTTTCACAAGGAGATTTTACAACTCGCATCACGGGCTCAGAGCAGAAGTTGCCAGGGTCTGCAGCTCTGTCAGTTCTTCTTTTCACTTGAAAGAGGACTCTCGAGGCTGCTTCACCGTTCACCCTGTAGAGACTCAACACTGAATGACCTCAAACCCCTCTGAGCCTCCCCTGCCTCCCTCCACAGCCCAGCAAGCGTCTTTCTCCTCCTTTGCCAGCACAGGCAGCAGCACCAGGATCTTCCTGATCTCTCAAGTCCCCGTTCTTCTGTCTGCCACTCATCACTGATTAATTTCTTCCTTGAATCTCTCCCTTCTTACGGGTTTGCACGGCCATCCATATCACCACCTCATTATTGGAAAGCAGGTTTCCTTGGGACTACATACACACACGCACACACATGTGCATGTGCACACACACAGACACGTACATAATTTTACTTTTTTTATTGAAGTGTAATTTCGATATGGTACAGTACACAGCTTGATGAATTTTAACTAACCTACTGTAAAGTGTATACAGCTTCATGAATTAACATATGTATTCATCCATGTAACCACCAGTCAGATCAAGGTAAAGAACATTTCCAGTACCCCAGAAGGCTGCGATCACCGCTCCCTAGCGCTTGTGACTTGATTTTCACAATTTCAAACATCCACACATGCTTGAAGAACGAATCCTCCTCCCCACCCAGTATTTGGTCATGTCATGACCTCCTCAGATGGTCTTGGTTTTCCACATCTCCTTCTTCATCTTGCTGTCTTCACATGGCTCAGTGACTCTCAGCCTGCTCCAAACTCTTCATTTCTTTCTGGGCAGAGCAGATGCTGTGCTTAAGTGAGATGAGAATGGTAAGCGCAGGGACACTGGGCGTCAAGCCCTCCACAGGCCAGCTCTGAACTTAGACTTAATATTCACCTATTCATTCAGTCCCCGCACATCACTTGTTTGTTTCTGTAGACTCCACTAATGTCTCCTTCAAGTCTCTCTCTACTCAAAACGAGAATGGGAGAGATTACTAGTCTCACTTATCCAATTCAGGAAGCGGCGGCACACACAAGAACAATTCGAGACCATTACGAGGGGGCTATTCTTCATTTTATGGACGAGGTTGACAGATCTAACTGTTGCACCTGGGAGATTATTCAGAACGTAAGTGGGGGAGATAGGGCCTCCAACCCTGAAGCCCGTGTACTTTCCCCTTTTATTCTGGCCAGTGCTTTCATTCATTTATTCAACAAGTATTTATTGAGCTCCTACTGTGTATCAGGTGTTGTTCTGCCTACCCTGGAGGCCCAGCAGTGAGAAAACAGACAAAAATCTCTGCTCTCGGGGAGCTTACATCCTAGAGGGAAGGCAGCAAAAAACAAAACAAAACAAAACAAAAAAAAAACCATGATAATATAGTATTGTTAGACGGTATAAAATGCATCAGAAAAAAATAAAGGGAGAGGAATTGTGGGCAGCAAGATTGGCTGATGTTACAGTTTTAAACAGAGTGGCCAAAGTCTGCCTCACTGAGAAGGTGACTGAATCAAGTCTTAAAGGACCTGAGGAAGTCAGCCATGGGCTTAACTGGGAGACCAGCAAGTACAAAAGCCCTGAGGCAGAAAACAGTGAGTGGACCAGTGTGGGGTGAAAGAGGGGAAGCGCAGTGGAAAGTGAAGTCTGAGAAGTAAGAGGGGTTGGTATCCAGATTGTGTAGTGCCTTGTAGATCACTGGGATGATTCTGTCTCTCCCTTATAATTATGGCTACAGAAAACTGCTCTGTGTGTGTGTGTGTTACCATATTATTAGAAATCCAGATTTGCTTTATGTTTTTGTATGGACCATTCTCAACTAGATCATGAGCTTCTTGAAGACAAAGACCATTTCTTAAATTTCTTCGGAATTTCTCTGAGATTCCAAAATACTGCATCACAGAGGGCAAATATATCATAACTTCCCACCTCTTAAGCCCATAGGGTCTGTGACATTAACCCTTTTCTGCCAAATACTGACACGGCCTCAGAATCCTACAGAACTCATCACACTTCAAAGTGTTTCTGCATATCTATTACCATTTTTTTCAGCTGCGTTCACAGTGGTAATTATTCAGTACATCAAAAACCATTAAAACCTAGCGTTCCTCTCCACAGAAAATTTCTGGCTACCTTACATCAACAACTGTGTGCATGATATTATGAACAATATACATCAATGTGGATGGTGATACTATAACTGGGTGATGCAATTTACAAAACATACTACCCAAAATAAGAGAGTGATATATAAAGTCTGTTTTCAACAGTCATTCACGGTATCACTGTAGATTGTGAGACCACAGCACGTGAATTGCCAACACACTGTGCCAGTGCAAACGTGAAACAGAACCCTTCTTGGATGCAAGCATGTCTAAGTCAGAAATTCTTAAGTGCAATCCAGGGAATACAAGCCATTTATTCATTTATGCAATAAATATTTATTGAGACTGTACTATATGTACCAGAGTGGGAAACATGGTGGTGAGCAAAAATACATAGTTGCTGCCTTGATGGTGCTTCCATTAATCAAACTGTCATACAGGTGCCACTATGACAAGTGATAGAATAGAAGGCGCATGTGCTATGGGGGCTGACAGGAAAGGAATTTCACCAGTCAGGTGAAGACCTATCTGAGAAAGTAAAGCTGAAGCTGTAATCTGAAGGGCAAATGGGTAATTAACTAGGCAAAATGGAGAGGAGGGGAAGAGTGTTCCAGAGAGAGGGAACAACCTGTGTAAAGGCCCTGTGTCCAGAGCATTCAGACCACTGGCTGGTGATATCACCACATTCCTCTCATGAGAAATGGATATAAAGAAACTGAGAAGAAAATACAGAGATCATGTAGGAGGTCCAGAAAGAGGCAAATCCAGGAAGAGGCTACTGGAGGCAGAACTGATGGAAGTAGAAGCAGGGGTGCCTTTTGATTGCAATGTTTCCTCTATTACCCCTCCTGAGCTATGCCTTCCATGTGTGCTGCCCAAGAGACCGAATTTTATTTAACACTTGGAATGCCAGAGTATCTGCCTCATATCTTCAGAGGCAGATGCAGTAAGTTTAAAGAATGGACAAACAGCAAGATACACCTTAGGGATTAAATGAGTTGTTAAGTTGTGGGGAGAGAGAAAAGGTGGATTGTGAAAAGTGGATCTTACAACAACAGGAGAGAGCTCTAAGAAAAAAATCTCCCTCCTAATTCTGTACTGAACACCAAGATACTACAGTGTCTACTGTGCTCCTAAGAGTTGGCAAAATATTATTTCTTGTGAAAAGCATACAATCAGGTCTATTATTGTGACTATTTCTTACAGCTAAAATTAGTATTTTGAGGAAAATTGTAGTGATTTAAATCAAAAGGCTATACTGAAGGAGTTTTTTAGGCACCTTATGGAGTCTTGTATTACCTGACTATTACTACTTTTTCGCTAATGGACAATCACTCTGATTTCGCGTACAAAACATCAGGCAATCAGCATGAGAACTACTTAGTTATCCCAGTCCTGAAGCTTTTTTCTATGTGATGAGTCTGAGACCCTGATGATATTTATTCATTACATTTTTAATGATATATCAGGTTACCATAGCAATTCTTGTTCCCTGGAAACTTCTTTCTTGCAACACACATTTATTGCATGCTGCATTAACAGCCTGGTCCTATTGTTTGAGCTGTCTCATTAGCTCAAGTAATCTGAAGCTATTTCAAAATGTTAACTGGTAACAATACATAGAAAATATGGTTGTTTGGAAATAACATTTATTTAAGGAAAGAGCCCACCTTTGAATTACCCTTTGTCCATAAAGTTTTCTTTGACTTTGCAAACCAACATTTTTATTAAGTGTTAGACTACCTAGGGGTTTATGTCATTCAGTTTAATGATAAAATATACATTCTTTTATATTTTTCATCAATTGTTCTCAATCTTGGTCTCATGTCTCCTTATATACTACAATCAATTATAAATTAGAAGCTATGAATGCATTGAACTGTGTTCCCAAAAGGATGCTGATGTCCAATCCCCCACTATCTGAGAATATGACCTTATTTGGAAATGGAGCCTTTGCAGATAATCAAGTTAAGACGAGGTCATTTGGGTGGGCTCTACATACCAATAAAAGGGACTTGGATACAAGAGACGGTTATGTACAGAGGAAAGACAATGTGGAAGGGAATAATGTGGAATAGGAAGAATATCATGTGATGATGATGGCAGACACTAGGTGATGTTTTACAGGCCAACAAGAACCAAAGGTTGCCAGCAAACCACCAGACCCTGGAGAGAGGCCTGAACAGTTCCTTTCCTCACAGCCCTCAGAAGAAACCAAACCTGTCAGCACCTCGATCTCAGACTTCTGGCCTCCGGAATGATTAGATAGTAAATTTCTATTGTCTAAGTTACCCTGTTTGTGGTACTTTGTTAGAGCAGCCCTAGGAAACTAATACAGAAGGGAAGACTAATAACTTAATTGTATCCTTCTCAGTTTCTAATGCAGTAGCCTTTATTCCTATTAACAAGGAAGTGGCTTTCAGTCATTCACTCATTCACATGTCTGTTTATCTATTCAGCAAATATTAGCCATTCCATCCCCTGGGCAAGATACTAAGCATGGGGATGAAGATCAATAATAGACTTTCTTCTGCTTTCTAGTAGTAACAACTTCCCTACAGTTTCTGGCTGCTGTCCAATAAAAACTGTTAGGTGCTTTAAATGCACTTTTCCAGTTAGTCCTCAGAACCAACCTGTAAAAGTAGGTATTATTGTCTGAATTTTTCAGAAAATATCAAAATCACTAAGGCTCAAAGAGTTTGGATAAGTTAGTAAAGGTCACAAAACCAGTAAGGAGTAGAGTCATTGGCTTCTGAAGTCAACCCAGTCTGACTCTGCCACACATTTTTCTTTTACTCCATTCTGCCTCTGATAAGGTCCTGGGGATAGGACACAAGTGACTCTAACACAAGGCAGAAACACAGTAAGAGACAGAAAGAGAGAAGCAAAGCACCACAGGTGTTCAGAGAAGGAAGATGACAACTGTTCAGATGAATTTTTTAAAAATCTTAATGGAGGCTGAGAAATGGTCTAGGTGACTAGAGAGAGGGAGTGAGAGTAAACAGAGCAAGGTTCCAAATTAGGGCAGGTCGTCAGAGTTGAAAACAAGCACATCCAGGACGCTAGAGGCCATCAACATAGATACCACTATCCAGAAGGCCTCTGGATAAGACTGGTGTGTCCCAGGCCTATGTTACCTCTCCAAAATATTGTATTCATTGTCAAGAGGAAGAGTTTTGCTGAGTGATGGTGGAAAAACAAAGATCTGGGAGTATTAGTGGGGAATAATAGTTGACTGATCCCTCTTCCTGAATAACTGACTCAAGGCAGACAAAAGGGTGCCCTTCAAAGAAGGTAGCTTCTAAGGAAACGATATTGTCACAGGAACACACACTTGGATTAGAAGAGGATGATAGAAGCATTTGAGGCCAAGGTGGGGGTAGAATTTATCCTTAAATGCATAAGGGTTCCACAGATTATAATGAAAGGGGTTGGCTTAGGGGGCAGGGGATTCAGAGTGGGTTTGGTGAGGACCTCTACCACATTCCTGGGAAGATCCTTCTACAGAAGGGTCAGAATTATAAATCTAACAGTGAAATCCTTATCCTGACATGGTTAGTGGACAGTGATGAATGCCACAGGCTGAGCCTTGGTAAATCAGGACAACATAAGAACAATATTATGTTCTCTCTACAGTTCCAAGCTTCTGGTTTTCTTCATAAAGTCCTACATTTTTTTTTTCATTGCTGAAGCCCTGGTGATGATCTTCATAGTTCCTAATGAATCCAACTGAATGGAACTTGGCTTTGATTAATATAATTAGGATTTAAACCACCCTATACACTGGCCTCCCTTCTCTCCCTCTTCCTCTCTGAACATGGGCATGATGAAGATTTGGAAGAAAACCAGTATTTCTGATACAAATATGTGATGATGTTTGGGGACATTTGATGAGAAGAAGAAAAGTATTGGTCCTACTTTCTGATCTAACATCAGAGGAGATAAAGTATGATAACTCAAGTTCATGAACTTACTGGGAGGAAAAAAATAACGAGAGCTAACAATTCAGAATAATAAGAGACTACAAACCCAAGTATGAGGCCCAGAGAAAGATCTTGGAAGGATATTTTAAAGACAGCACTGATTGTAAGCTCTGATAGCAAAACAAAACTGTCTCTGGCATCCCACTTTCTAGGATGAGTTGGGGCTATCCTTGGGACATGAAAGAGAAAGGATAGGGCCAGAATCCTACATATACTTCTAGGGAAGCACAGAAAGATAGATTATTCCTGAACAGGTCTGAAGTTAGAGTGCATTTAATTTCAAAGAATCTGAAAGTTGATGTCTGAGATTAGAAAGTATGCCTCATTTACTGCTAGAACTTTGAATCAATTAAGAGACAGACAGAAGGGATGGAGACATCAGGCAGATGGGGAACAAAGTGTCCCCTTTACTGTCTTGTGGAAAACATAGTGTAGGTATGCAGCAACCAGGACTTCCTGATTTGAAGCTCAGAATTATAAAATTGTACTCACTGAGTCACAGACCAGCACTGCTACTGCAGATGTTATAAAGTCCAAGATCAAGGTGCCAGCAAATTCAGTAACTCGTAAGGGCTCTCCTCCTGGTTTGTGGGTGACTACCTTCTTGCTGGGTCCTCATGTGGTGGACAGAGAGAGCTCTAGTCTCTTCTTCCTATAAGGACACTAATCCCATGAGGCTCCACCCTCATGATCTCACCTAAGTACTTCCCATTGGTTCCACTTCCTAACACCATCACATTTGGGTTGGGGTTCCAACAAATGAATTTTGAGGAGACATATAACACTGAGGGAAGACCTGAACACTTACTATCTTGGTGGCCCTCCTTATAGGAGCTGACCTGAACTTAAGCAACAATGAGAACCTCTAGGGGCGAAGGGGGAGATACGAACAGGAAGGACAGCATCATTTCTATAAAAATGTGCAGAAAGATATTGTAAGCCATCTTCTACCCATTAGTCTATTCATTTCTTCCACAAGTTTTTAAAAATAATAAAATTAGATGCCAACATTTTAAAAGCAGGATATTCCATTTAAAATTTCAAGTTAACATCTTCCGTAAAACACTGGGTGGCCTAGCACCCCGAGACCGTATTCTAGCAAGACAACATTCAGCTGGGCAAACTGTCATTGGCCCTTCACCTCAGCCCTCAACTTGCTTGCTTGACTCATTACTACATTCATCTTGCTCTTGGACGAATTTGGGTTAATAACCTTTCTCTAAGTAATAAACTGATTGTTTTACCTTTGGACTCCTGCGGAAAGGTATTAAACAAGAAAGCTCAAGAGGAAACAAACTGAGACGGGAAGAAGAGTGAAAGAAAAAATTTCAATATGCCAATTGGAAACTGGCCCACTTAGACGAGCCAAGAAATAAGTAGCAATGGAAAGGAACAGGCAAATGGCAGCTGAACAGTCAAGAACTTGATGCTAGGGCAAGAAAATCAAGGATGTGGGACCGCTAGACAAATGACAAAAGGCAGCCAGGGAGAGTAATGCTGAGAAAACCAAAGCACTGTTCAGCCAAGAAAAATACTACTTCTAAAATCACTAACCTTCTTACCAGTTAGTCTCTGCAGAAGACAATGTTCTCTATAACCCATCACAGTGTAAAAGTATTACCACGATCAAAGACAATTCAGATAAAGTGCCAGGCAGAGAGAGAAGTGGGGAAGGAAACTGACCTCAAATTTGACACAGACATGTGAAGCCATGTGCTCTTGCTGACTCCATTTTTCACTATTAGTGAGAAACTGAACCAATACGAAAAAATTAAATACACAGAACATCCCCAGATCTAGCTCTCTAATTTAACTGCCTCCCCTATATTTGTTAGACAATGAAATGTTACAGAACAGTTTCACTCTATGACTTCCATATCTCTGAAGCCTGGTCAAAATGGCCAATTATATTGTTCCAAAAATTATTTACCCAAGATCGTGGGTCTGCATTTCAATGAACTTCCACCGGATGGTGATGGGCTGCACAACAGTGCTCCTACTTGGCTGCAAATCACAGAGGCTGGGAGTAGGAGCAAAAGCTTACACGTTAATATTCTGGGCCCTGCCTACAAACATACTGATTCCATAGGTCTAAATAGGTTGCAATTGCAACTTAATTTTCTTATGTCTTTAAAAACATCCCCTCAAGAGAGTCTTGCCTGCAGTCAATTGGGGGAATTGCTGGATTGACTGCATCTTTACAAATCTGGTTTTCTCGGAAAATATTAATAACTTCAAAGTTAGAGATAAATACAAGAAATAAAATTTTAAAAGCAAATTAAATAAAGCTATTATGATATTATTTAAAATGCTAATCCAGACTAGATTCTTCTGTATAGGAATCAGTAAACTACACAAGGCAAAACTGTAAATAGCTTCGTAGTCACTTTAAGTTGCTTTCAAACTAACTTCTTTTAATGAATCTCTGTAATGAATCTCTCTCTCAGCCTATCTAGGATTTGTGTTGGCTTCATAAGTGGCATGGAACCTTTTACATAGTTGGAGGTCAATCTCGTCTTATAAAATTAATGGTTGAATTTAGTAAGATTAAATCTCAAAGTGTATAACACCTTGTTCACTATGAGTTTATCTACCTATTAAGTAAGGCAGTTACTATCTCTGGGCCCTGATATGTCACATGAGATGAGAAGAGAGTTTTACTAAAATACTAATTTGCCAGTGAAAACCATTTCGTGCCTAATAGTAACAGTAAACATGTAGATAGTGCCAGACATTTACACATACCTATAACAGTCTTTATAACAACCTGTGAGCTAGCACCTATCATTATCATCCCCATTTTATTAGTGACGAGTTGAGATGTAAAAAAATTAAGTGAATGACCAAGAAAGCAAGTAGAACTTGCCTAAGTGGTCAGTTAATGAAAGAGCCAGGGTTTCAGTCCTGAATGTTTCAATGTGCTGCCTCTCCTAGAACCAATAATTGTATTTTTCTTCACTGGCTTGACTGAACCTAGATTTGGTTTATAAAGTCAGCCAGATTAAATTTATAAATATAATAAGTCTTTTTCCCTTCTTAAGTCTAAGCATACTAGGTATATTATTAGATGTTTAGAATTCTAGCTAGTCTCATTGGGATAGGCCATTATCTAAAATAGAGGTTACTTGTAGATTGCCTGGCTAAATAAAATAACCATCACTACACAGCATGCCAAGCCTATTCTGATAAACATTTACGGAGCATTTTCACATGCCAGGTTCTGCACTAGGAGATGAGGATATAAAGATAGATCAGACACAAGCCTGAACTCAAAGACCCTGCATCCTAGAGGAGAGATGGGTACTATATTTATTGACATAGAATTCTTGCACAATTAAAATGTATGCTAATTTTACAAAGAGTTTTTTTTTTGTGAGGGGAACGGTGTAAGCATTTTTGTCAGATAAATTTTGATAGTGATTTTTAGGTAGTTTTGTATGGAAAATATATTTTTGAACTTATAATATATGCTGCATACTAAAATCTAGTAAGAAAATTAATGGATATCAATTTATAGGCTGCTAAGTGGAAAAAATATCCCACACCTAAGAGACAAAAATATTGGTATCAGTAAACACTGGCACCTATCAAGGGTTGTCGTGATAATAAATTTAAATCTCAAATGATAGACAAATGACAACTGTGCCTTATCTCTTTTTTCAAAAAACTACCAGTACTAGATGAAACCTTAATATTCGTTAAATGTTTTGTTTTGGCTCATTTTCCCACAATGTACATGTTCATTGGCTAGGCTGATATTTGGAAATTCTATTTTGGGAGGTAGAAAGGGACATTAATACACACCAGTAACTATGGCTAGACAATGAACTATTATAATACAGTTTAACAGTGTCATCATTAACAGCCAAAGGCTTTATGAAACTAGGTGAAAGATACACAATTTTTAGTAAGAAAGATGTGGAAATCTCAGGGCAGATAATATAGATTTTGGGAGTTAGCATGTAGGAAAAAAGTAGAGGTGGAAGGAATTACCCTTGGCAAAAATGTAAAATGAGAAGGAAATATTTGTGATGGTGGACTCAAAGCCTCTCTTTTTCTCTTTCTGTTTTATCAGAATTCATAGCATTGACCTCATGGATGTTTTGGCTTTGTGAGAGCTGGAGTTTAAGCTTAATGATAAATGTACATACTAGAACAATCATTCAAAGCAATGAATTGTTGCAGAACTCCTGCAATATTCCTATTACTCTAAAGGCTCTGATAAAGTCTGCAATAAAGCAGAAGGACTCAAAGAGTTAGAGCAGAGTTAGTATGGAGACCTTATTATACAATACAATTTGAAAAATTCAATTGAAAAAGTCAACTTATGCAGGGGATCATAAAAATGATACATATTTCACCCCAAAGTTTTATTTCAATTAAGTTTTTATGTAAAGTCAAAGCTTCTTCTTTAAGTGTGGGTCTGCTGAATACAGTTTACTACTTTTCCCCAAATCTTTAACCTTTTATTCATCTGCTCCCAACTTAACCTCAGTGTTTTAAGTGAGTCACCTTTATTTAGCCTTTCTAAAGCAATTTAATTTTTATAGAAATAAAAACTCCTGTCTTCTCTCTCTCACATATTTCATCAGTTTTACATATGATTTAATTAAATTACGTCCAGTTTGGAAACAAATAGAACTGACTCTGAGTAAGCATATGAAGCAGCCGCTGGGCATGAAAGTGTGCAGGCAAACCAGGGAGTCAGTTAGAAGGGCTTCTATTGATGAGAACCGCTAACTTACATCACATACGTTAAACACGTTTAAATGGAAAAAGAAAGGTACCGTTCCCAAAAGAGAAATATAAAGTGATTTTACTCCAAGTTACAAATTTCACTTTGAAAGTCAATAGTTATGACCCCCAATACTTAGTTGGAATTGCTCAGCCATGCTGAAAGTCTGAAACGTCAGCCTCTCCGTCAAGCCTTTCCTGGAGCTCTGAATGAGTAGTGCTCTCTCCTTTTTCAGAATCCCTTTAGCAATGCTTTTAGACCTTACTTATGGTATGTATCTCACTTTACATAACATTTATGAACCAATTTTACCTCCCTATATAGGGCATAAGCTACTTGACAAGTCAGACTGTACCTTTCTCATTTATGTACTTTGCAAAGTCAAAGTGCTTTGCACATAGAGGGCCTTTGTATCTGTTAAGTTGTGTTGAAAGGTGTGTTTGTGTGTGGTGAGGCAGAAGGCAGGGGAAATGGAGGGCAAGAAAATGTATCTCTTTCCTTGTTTTTAAATATCCATCCTTTTATGAGATTAAGGAAGTATTCCAAAAGTTCACACTCACTTCTTTCCAAATCGCATATATGTTTTTATGGTATAGCATTTACCTGGCACTTCATCCAGTAGACATTTCAGCAGTAGGGACAATATTTTATTTATCTTTAAACCTCATGTCTGTTATAGAGACCACCACCTAGTACGTACTGAGTAAATGTTTGTTGAATGAATAAATGAATAAAAGACTGAACTGGAAAGTCTCCTAAAGATTCAAGGAGGGTGAGGAATGAAGAGGATGCAGAACTCCCTCTAAGGAGAGAGTGAGTTGGACCCTACTTTGACTATATAAGGTCTAACCAAACATCTAATACATTTCTTTTCATAAGGTATACGGAATGTTAATAAAATTTTAGAGCCAGAGAGGTCTTGAGAGATTACCTGGCCCACTTCATTTTAAAGATGAGTTGACAGACTGCCCCAATGTCACTCAGCTAGTCATTAGAATACAACCAAAGCAACAGTAAGTTTTTGGGTATACCAACTCCAACTGCCTTCTGAAAAAGGTGGGTCCTATAAGTGAAAAGTTTTGGCGATGAGAATCACTTCCAGGAGCTGGAGTGGATTACAGAGCAGAAAGATGGGGAAAAGGAGAGAGGGCAGAGTAGGGTTTCCACCTTGGGTCCGACTCCTGTGTCACCCACATGGCCAACTGCGATATGCTGTTCTGTGACATTGCTAGAAAGTGGCAGAGTCAGGGCTCGAACTCAAGTCTCCTCACCTCTTCACCAGAGTTCTGATCTCTTTAAAAAGAAAGCCACTTGTTCATAAATAAATCTTAGAAAGTTCTGGAAATGAATTAAATTAAAAACAAAACCAAAATAGAGCCTCCTTGGAACAATCAACATCACTTTCACTTGTCATTAAATCTTCCTGCAATGAAATTGTAAAAATTAACAGTCACATAAAAGACAAAATACAGGAAACTTAAAATGAATAAGAAATGGGATATTTGACAGTTGAGCAGTTTTACCTAAGCCTGGAAACGTAAATATTTAAATGGGGGTGGGGGTGGGTGTGGAACAGTCTGTTTTTGGGAAACTATAACTTAACAGCAAGAATGGGAAAATTATGACAAAACCTATAAAAAGCCGGTTTCTGCTTTGAACATTTAAAATTATCCTTTGGGACTGAGGGAAAAACAATCTCTTTTTGGGTTTTGTTCTCAACACCAAAAAGCCATTTTAAAATGGTAAAATGTTAAGACTCCCCACAATGGGGATTTTAAGCTTCTTTCATAATAATCTCCCTGCCATACAGATACCAATTCAACTGGCTGCCTATTTCTAAAAGAACCCACTGGTTTCTAGCCCATCAGATCTGAAAGGCTCCAGCACACAGTAGGCACCATAAATATTTAACATCTAAACAAACAAAAATCACATTCCAGAAAATGCTTGTGATTTGAAGAGTAAATGTTGCTGTTTGGGGGGAAAGTTCTCCTTGCTGGTCTTACCAGGAGAAATCCTCACATAAAGGGAGCATGTGTGTGCTAGGGAATCCCTCCCTAACTGGAAACGCTTAACTCTTTCTTAAACAGACTGGTCACTTGATCTCACTTTCTATTCCAAGCCCTACACTGACCTCCATACTCTGCAGCAAAGTACAAGTATACAGCTGAGCAGCAGCCCAAAGGCCCACTGTAGAAGCTGAAGAATAAAAAAGTAGGAGTGCCCTGTCGGGGGAGGTGGGGGAGAAATAAAATCAAAATCGGGAAGTGCATTTCAACAATGAGAGCAAGCCTGGGACAATAAGAATGAGTAAGTCTAGAACCGAAGGAGCCTACATTTTAGGGAGGGAGGCAAATTCACACTCAGGTTTAATATAATATCACATGTTTTATGATAGAAACATATCGAGGGTTAGTGAGTATTGACAGCACAGGAATTTAGCCCAATTCAGAGGAACTTTCTGGAGTGGTGAGAACGCCACATCAAAGTGTATACCCACATTGACATGAAAGGCAAGGTCTTTGGAGGATGACAACAATTAAAATATTTTTAGATTATGTAAAAATGTTTATTTGAAGACCAGTGTCTGCTATGATTAAATATCTATAACCTATTGTAGTGTACAATTATGTAATAATAGCACAGACTCAATTTGTGAAAAGAGTAGATTGTGCATGATGGAAGATTAAGTGTCCCAATCTCATATAGATTTTCTTGAATCTTTACCTCATTCTCTAGAGGAATCCATTCTACTGAGTTTGTTTATAACTATCTTGTATTGTTACAGACACAAGGCATTTCAAGCCACTTATTCATTTATCAAATATTTATTGGAGACTTCCCATGTCTAAAATTTTAGCTTCTTAAAAAATACAAACAACAAAAGGTTTAATCAGTTAAAGAGGGTAAACTGAGTTTGTGCTTAAACTGACAAGTTTGAGGAGGAGAAAGTGTAAAATGCAGAATCCCTATTAAATATTACCACAGGCTGGGGGCCCGGTGCATGTTGGGTAGTCACAGGACCCGAGGCAGCCTCTGAGCTTCCTGGGTGTAGGGGACCCCAGAGCTGGGCAGATCTTGTAGATCGGCACGTAAGACTTGACTCCACTTGACTCTCCTTTTCCCCCCTTTTCTATCTTGGAAGAAGGAAAAGTCGAAGAAGCCTGACAGGGAGAGAGGTGGTTTGGACAGACTGGAAGATAGCTCCACAGAAGGGTGTTTGCTAGGTGTTCTGATAAGCATCTAATTGCAGGTTTGATGCCTAGAGGGATGGGGCAGACAGCACAGGGCTTTCTTAGCACTGAAGTCACAAACCCAGAGGGGCCAGAGGCTCAAAGCTCCACAGCTGCTTGAGGCCATTTAGAACCAAAGCTGCTAGTGGCCACAGAGCCATTTGAATCCTGGAGTTCTGGAGTGAATACAATGCCAGGGGCTCCAGACAGCTAAGGGAAGGGAACAGAGCCCTATCATAACAAGGCTGGGGTTCTTGAAGCTGAAGCGGCAGTTTGAACCCTGGGGCAAGCACAACCTGAGGTTTCCAACTCTGAAGTGGAAGAAAAAGTGAGCAAGCCTGTAACGGTGCTTGGACCCCAGAGGTTCCTTCAAAACTATTGAGACTGTGCAGGGAATTGTTTTCCTAGACCTTTGCATTCATATTCAACAAGCAATTACTGATTACCTAACAATTCTGTGGGACTGCGCTATGTGCTTCACACGCAAACATACATCTACTCTTTTGCTGGCATTCCAAATAGGACCTTCTTTTTTGCTAAGTTATAATGATAATGTATATGTACATTATCAAGTTATAGTTTGCCAATGAAACTTTTAATTTGCTTAAGGCCATAGCTTCCATCCTGCAGTTCTCTGGAGACTCATTCACTGGAAGAGAAACGGGCTGCTCTGGGCTTTAGCTTCCCTGCCTGCCAGCAAGCTATGCTGTGATAACGTGAGCCAACCACAAGCACTTAGCATTGCACGAAGAAGGGAATGGGGGCTGGGGGACTGGACACCCACTATAAAGTTCTTACAGAAGAAAATGAAAGTAGAAAGGAACTTAGAATCATCCGTTCTGTAACATTTTACAGAAGAGGATTTTGAGAATCTGAGCGGTCAGGCAATTTCCCCAAATCATATGTCTAGAGGTCCCTTTCTTCACAAACATTTGCACTGCATATTTGGGGTTGTTTTCCCAGAAGAGTGCCATATACTCTTATTCCCAACTAATAAACACTTCTGCCATGACAACAAAGACACAAAATCTCAACTCTGAATCTCAGCTTCCTTGCTCACCATTCTACCCACTTGCTTCAGCACCAATGCTCAGCATCACTCAGAGAATGCATCCTTTTCCACCTTGAGTTAGCTGGGCTGCTGGCTCAGTCAGCTCAGGCTGCTACAACAAAACACTGTAGGCTGGGTGGTTCAGACCACAAACATTTATTTCTCACTGTTCTGGAGGCTGGGCCATCCAAGATCAAGGTGCTGGCAGTTCTGGTGCTGGTAAGGGACCACTTCTTGGTTTGCAGATGGCTGCCTTTTCATTATAGATCCACACATGGCTGAGAGGGAGAAGAGAGAGAGAGCAGGAGAGAGAAAGAGTGTGTGCATGTACTTTCCCATCTCTTTATAAGGGCACTAATTCCACTATGAGAGTTTTACCTTTATGACCCAAAGACCCCATCTCCAAACACCATCATCCTGGGCATTAGAAAGTCATCATATGAATGGCGGGGGTAGGTACAGACGTTCAGTCCACAGCAGATGCACAGGCCAGATCTTTTCTGGCAAAGTGTCATATACAGATATTGGCCAAAGGGCAGTTTCTCTGTGTAGTGGGCTGAGTGGTAGCCCCCACTCAAAAGATGTGTTCATGTCCTAATGCCTATAACCTGTGAATGTTACCTTATTTGGAAAAAAGATCTTTGTAAGTGTAATTAAGGTAAGGATCCTGCAGTGAGGAAACCATCATGGATTACCTGGATAGGCCCTAAATCCAGTGACGAGTGTCATCATAAGAGACACAGAGGAGAAGACAGGCACAGGGGAGAAGGTGGTGTGAAGATGTGGGCAGAGATTGGAGCCATTCAGCCACAAGTCAAGGAATGTCAACAGCCACTGGAAGCTGGAAGAGGTAAGGAGTAGATTCTCCCTCAGAGCCTTCGGAAGGAACACAGCCCTGTCAACACCTTGATTTCAGACTTCTGGCCTCCAGAGCTTCGAGAGAATACATTTCTACTCTTCTAAGCCACCAGTTTGTGGAAATTTGCTACAGCAGCCCTAGGAAACTAACACAGCCTCCAACGGCGTGCCCTGATTCTTCTACCACAGCCACTTCCCCTTCTCCAAAATTGAATCCAGCCACTTCAGCCTTGGAGTGGGACTCAGACACCATGAAAATCAGAAGCCATACTTCTAATGTATATTTTTAAAGATTTCTTTTCCTAAAACAAATTAAGTGCATTAGGATGTCACAGCTTTGTAACAAAGGAAAGTATTTTTTTAAAAAAGTTCCTTGACCTCAAATGTAGAGCTTCCTTCCAATTTCCCAATTCCCTCCCTTATTCAGCATCCTGCAAAGTTCAGCATGGGAACAGATACGATGAGTTGGAAAATTAGCCCAGTGTGGTCCTCTGCAACATGAAGCAGCTGCCTTGTCCAAGCTTTCATTTTTTTTTGCCTCCATTGCAGACATAGCCTCTGTTGCTTTCTCTTTCTCCAAACTCAAATCCAGTGTTTCTTAAATGGTTTTTTAAATTGTTTTGTCCATGACACTGTAAGAAGTACACTGTGTAGCAGTGAAAAATATGTAAAAATAGAGCAATGTATGCTGATTTTTCTATTCTCTCTCTCACACACACACTTTCTTACCTCTTTAAATGTGGGCCATAACCCAAACTGCTATAATTCATACAGTAAAGCTGCAAAGCTGTACCCCATACTGATGCCAGGGTCGCCTTGCTAAAATACAATCTCATCCCTTCACTCCCTTGATTAAAATCCTCCAATGGCCCCCATCACCTTCATTCATTCCAGCAATACTTTTACATTGTGAATCTATAAAGGCCACTCTGTAATAATTGAGGGTTAAAAAGGTAAAAATACATAGTCTATGTGCTGATAGAACATAATATATATATCAGTTTAATATATATAGGTCCCAAAAGCTTTAAAACTGTCTCTCCTGCTTTACTCTCTCAAGCAGCTGAACTCTAGTACCCAGTGTGGTATTCTCACATGCCCCACTATTTACTCACTATCCTTCAAGATGCAAATGGTTTCACTTAATTTTCCTTCCTTCCTTCCCTCCTTCCTCCCTCCCTCCCTCCCTCCCACCTTCCCTCTTCCCTCTCTCTTTCTTTTTTTCTTCCTTTCTCCTTTTATCTTTCTTCCATCCATCCATCATTGCCAAATTCTTAACCTCCTTCAGTGTCTGATATTAGCTACTCTGAGCCCTTAAGGAGCTTACAGTCTAGTTCAAAAACCCTTCCCAGACCCTCTTGGTCATCCCCCTCCCATAGTACAGGGAGAATATCCCTGTTAGTGGACTTATCACCTGTCTCATGATGGATGCTGCTCATCTCCAACGTCCCACAAGACTGTGAGCCCCTAAGGTTTCTTTGTTATCTGTCAACTATTGACAGAGGTGTGTTGACGTCTCCAAATATAATAGTGATTTGTCTGTTTCTTCTTGTAGTTCCATCATCTTTTTGCTCTGTATACCCAGCCCCTACCCCAACCAACACTGTGCCTGGCCCATAGCAAGGCTTGAGGAAGAAATAAATGAAGAAACAATAGAGAAAAGAAGAAAAGAGAAGAAGGTCAGAATAGGGTCACAAAATTGCCATATAACTTCTATTATATTGAAAAAAAGCCATAGAAAGAAGATTGCAATGTCAGTGGGGAGAGATTTTCAAAAAAAGAAGGCAGGGGAAGGAGAAACAAATGTCCCAATCCTTTCAAACCTAGATTAGAGGTAAATCCAGAAAGACTTTCAATTTGTGTGAAGCTATAGACCAAATCCCTATTCCACAATCCAAAGCCTTGAGCAGGCACCATGAAATGTGCTTTCTGTTTTCTGGAAGCCATGCTCATAAATTCACCGCCTCTCAGTCCAGTTCCATTGAAACAATTGCTGCCCCCACCTGATGGAATCAAGGACCTGAATCATGCTGAAACTCAGCTGAAAGTAATTTCTGGAGTTTTAAAGTGCATAATGATATCTCCAGTTGCCTGCGCCATGCTCTGATTCCAGGAAGTGCCACATTAGCACTTCAGTAAAGAGAAAGACCCACGCTCTGCTTGAATCTTGCTGGTGTCATAAAGTATGCTTAATGCCCTGTAATGCAGACTTCTGTTTCACAGAAAAATTTCTCAATTTGTTTTGCACTGGAAAACTGCAAATGGATACCCTTAATCACACAGTTGGGGGAAATCACTTGAGAACAGGAAGATGACTTTACTGAGTCCTAATATGAGGGACCTAATTCAAGTGGTCATTTGACGATAGGGAACAGAGATTCTGCATTCTGCCAACAGGTCTATTAGTGAGTGAAGCCTGGAGAGTTAATGAAACAGTACCTGAGTATATGGCTTCTAGATAGACTCTCTATAAATTACTGGGATACACCCTCCTACAGTATTACCTTTCTTTTGCTTCTGCCTCTAAATTAACAAGTCACCATCAATTTTGTGCCTTTTAGCTGTGATTCCCATTGAAGACCAGGTCATCTTCCATGTGAAAAAGAACACATCAGTTGACAGCCCAACTGATACTGAATTTGACCAGCATAGTCTTCACAATGGCTTCGATTGTTAAATTCATTTTACTTTGCAGATGGGAATTTTCAATCTGAAAAATACTTAGGGGAAACTCTGGTCAAATTCAAGGTCAGACACAGGGGTCTAAGAACATTCATCTTGGTGAGGTGCAAACCCCTCCATCATTATCAGCAGAACAAGTGGACATCCTTGTTAGAAAAAATATGTAATTGATTTCGCCTGCCCAAGGAACAGAAAAACATCCATTTGTGTAAGTATGTGGATATTCCTTGTCAGGTGAAATAATGCTTGAGTTAACTTTCCATTTTCAACTTGAAACGTCTTTGTTCCATCATGGTCATGGTGACCTCTCTGCAGTCAGATGTTTGCTTGAACTGCCTCTCATCTGTTAATATTTTTCTCTTTCTATCCAGATTGCTTATTTCTGAATTTAACTCTCACTCTAAATTTTAGTCTCTTTCTCCTAAAATACGATTTCTTCACATACCTAGTTTTTTGTGTAATAATTGGTAAAACAATAAAAAATGTTGTGAACAGGTGCTATCGGGTAGGGAAAAGGAAAAACAAAATTAAGGTTCTGTTCTTTACCCTTGAAAAATAGTGGAAGAGATATGAAACCCATACACATGACAAAAATAAGAAAAAGCTTTGATTCAAAACACAAAGATAACTGCAAATTAAGAGAAAAATACTCCAAATTGGGCCACTTTAAAGGTTCAAATGAGACTTTTTGTGGGAATTTTCAGAGACTGCCTCCTGGAAGAAAGAAGAATTGCAAAATATGGTTTACTTGAGTTTTTGTGTGTGTGTGTGTGTGTGTGTGTGTGTGTTTGTGTGTGTGTGTGTTGGTGGAAGGGGGTGAGTGTCATTTCATATCCTTTTGTTATTAGTTCCTTTATTTGCCAAAAGCACATTAATTTTATTTATCTTGACATTTATTTCCCTCCATTTGCAATCAGAACTCTTAATCGTAAAAGAGAAATAGAAAATGCCTTGTTTTCCATCTGCTCTGTCTTTTCTATTTCCTATTATATTCATATCATTTCTCAACTATTTAATCTGATGATCTTACATTACTGTTGAATATTCATATTTTATTCTCAATATGTGATTCATTACCACTTAATGCCACTTTTATCCTTTCAGGATTCATTCTTTTTCTTTCCTCCATCTAGGTTCCTCCAGTTTATTCATTCCCTCCCATCCTGATCTCTGTAATTCACCCTTGTTGGTCTTCTGACATGCCGTCTCAAACCCTACTTAAAATCTTGAATCTCAAATCATGTGCTCCCCGCTCCATCAACTGTACTGATTTCTAGTTCATCTCTGCCTCACATGCAAATGGCTGACTCTCATTTCCCCCCAAGCACTTTAAAAACCTTTAACTAACATTATCTATTTCTTCCACAAAATTACATATATTTTCATCTCTTTGTGAAGCCTGCTTTCTAATTGGTTTCATTTATTTAGCTTATCTCTCCAATTTTCTTCTTTTACAGTCATTTTTCATAACTCTCCTTATTGTGCCACTTTTAATCACAGAAATGCACCTTGGTTTAAATGACCTGAAGATAAATATTGAAAATGCATATCTGAATAGTCTAAACTTGATTACCTAATGGTTTGGGTGAGGATAAAAGGAACAGGAAGATAAATAGTCACTAGATTTATATACATAACCAGCTTTGGCATTTATACTCCCACACCTACTACCTCCTATGGCCCCTCATCACTGATCTTTCTCAAGGCTAGAGACAGGAAAGTAATCCGAGATGCATTTTTCTTCCCAGTCTAAATGGTACTTTCCATTTGTGGAAGCCAGTTTCTTTAAACATGAGGCAGACCATTTTAAATCAAAAATTGAGTTTTGACCAAAGACAAATAAATTTTAAAAAACACTTAATGGTTTCTTCAACACCTTTTCACATTGTATAGCTTTCAAATCACTTCCATGATTATTACTTTACTTAGTCCATGGACACTCAATAAAAGGCGTTGATATAACAATGAGATCAAACCCCCCCCCAAAAGTTGCCTAATTAAATTGTAAATGTGATGTTAGCACCATTTCTTAAAACCCTAAACAGTTGTTTTTCTACAACTGAGCAGATCTCAATCAGCAGTTTGCAGAACGATTCTGTTCATAACACAGAGCCATGAGTAAGGCTGGAATCTTCTAAGTTCACAATCTGGCTTATACCAAGGCAGGCAAAATGAAAGTATCAGACACATTTTTCTTCATTTAAATGGTTGGCAGATCTTCTCTTTATTTCTTTGGAGAGAGAGATTCTCATAAGCAGGATACATCATATTCACAGAAAATGAATATTCCTACATCTGGTTCTGGGTTGTTTATAAATCAAAGATTAAGTGCTTCACTGCTTCTAAACCAAAGATGTTCCAATCCAGCCCCTCCGGCCTTCCTCTCCATGTTAGTCCTTATTAACATTTACACCATTTGCCCTTTCAAGGCTCACAGAACCCTGACTCAATCCAGTGCTCAATTACAGTCTCCACCTGTGGGCTTCACTAGGATTTTACCAACAGCCATTGCCATGTGTATAAAATAGGAGGATCACTGGGAATTTGCATAAGTTGTATTAAAACCTGCATGCATTTGCCTAAATTATGACATCTAATCCAATGTAGTTTTAGAATTGAAATTGAATTCTGGCTATCTCTTGGGGAGGTGTCATCCTAAAAGTAGTTATCAACTCGAATGGCTGGGGACAGGCTGCAGACAGATAACATAAATGAGTGCGGCAGGCCAGTAGCTAAGTAGAAAGAAGTAGGATAGGTGGAAACTTTAGTGGACAAAGGGCAGAGCCTCAGCAGTCACTGAGCCACAGCAAACACATCTCTGAGCCACAGGCAGCTGGAGGGCCTACAGTTCTTATTACCAGATGGGCAGAAATGACCCCTGAGCTCCTCCCACAAGCATATGTATATAAGGATGGTTTTCTCTCTGAGGTACCCACCCCTCCCTCATGCTCAGTCACCTATGTTTACTACAAGCACAAAGGCACTTTAGATTTCAACTGGTTTGGAGAAACAAGTAGCCTTCGGTGAGAGGTTGAGGCTGAGTGGTGAATTATATATAAAGAGGAACACACCGTGTAGGTCCTTTCCTTTGAGATCCCACCTCGGCCAAGATTTATGGGAGAGGGGTGTAAGATAAAATACAGGATACCCAGTTCAATTTGAATTTTAGACAAACAAGAAATGATGTTTTTAGCATAAGTATGTCCCAAATATTGCATGAGCCATACTTACAGTGAAATTAACTGTTATTTATCTGAAATTCACATAGAGTTGGTCATCTTGCATTTTTATTTGCCAAATCTGGCAGCCCTACCACTTCTTTCTGAGTGGTGACTTCTGTCTCAGGTCTTCTCAGTCCAATGTGACAGCATCAGGCAGACAGGGCAATCACTGGCAGACTGGTGGAGAGGGTTATGTGAACTCTAGAGTCAGCTACACTGCTTAGGTTCAAATCCCAGCTCCCCAACCGCATGAAAATGTATTTAACTCCTGTACATCTGTTACTTTCCCAGTCGGTAGAATGGAGATGATGGAAATGCCCTACAATACATCTATTGTTAGGAGGAAATGAGACAATCCAAGTAAAAGTGTAAGACTCCATGTTTGGCATACAGTAGGCACTCAATAAATTCTAGCTATCGTTATTAAGCTACAATAATCTCCACAGTTTGCCTTGTCTGGTACAGATCATAATCTACTTGCTAATTATAGCTGCATTCTAGCTAAGATTAAAAATTATTCTATTGATGTGATAAACATTTATTTGGTATCTCCCATATGCCCCCTCTCTGAAGGAAAATATTATTTTAAATTCAAATTTAGAAAATATGGCTTTAAATTTTAATGCTGGGCGTCATAAAATTCTTAAGGAAGGTTATATTAAGCTCACAGGATAGACTGTCAATTCTTCATTTATTCCACAGTCCTAGTTATCTCTTCTGTCTCCCCCACGCTTTAGCTTATCAGAAGGAAAGGTAAGAGTGGGAAATAGTCACTTGTTTTATCCACTAGACAGAGCAGGACACTATCTCTATTGCAAATGATTTACTTGCCTTCCAGACACTCCCCACCAAAACAGACACATACACCTGTCCCACAGCTGCCCCTACCCTGTAACTCTGTCTCGGGGCATTATTGTTCTTCTCTTAACCTAATAAGCTGGAAACCTGCTCAAGGGGGCAGACAAGGGGCCATTTGGGGAGCTAAAATGAGACTGTCCTAATTCTTGGCTCGCTGCCCAGTGCTCTGTCCAACAGACCATAGTGGACACCTGGGTCTGCTGAATAGGGGCCCCACAGTTGCTAGGGCACAGGATGAAGCCAAAGTTGGAAAACTCCTATGATGCTCCCCATGGCGATTAATCTGTTTGAAGGTCTGGGCTCTGAACCTTGGATTCCAGGTTCACATTCCTTCATAAAAGCTTGTGTTTTGAAAGCCACAGTCAATGACCCTGTGAATTTAACTGGATGCATTCTTACAAAGCAGCATCATAAAGGAAAGCTCCTCAGTGATTGGAATCTGCCGAAGTGCTGTCTTGTGCTCCTGGCTCCCAGTATGGGGGCCCGGGAGAGGAGAATCCCACGCCAAGTCAATTTTCACTGCTTGGGCTACCAGTGTGGAATGCTGGGCTTCCTCAGAGGCATGGCTGTCATTTTGGATGCTCTTCTTAATGAAAGCTTAGGCACTAATCTAAAAGGTCAGTGCCCGCTCACACCACGCTACTGGTGGCCACGCTTAAATACATATCCACTGCGGGTAGGGTAGGGTCTCTTTCAGGCATGACGAAACTCACATCTCTCTAGCCCGATAAAATGAAGTCTGTATGCTCTTTGCTTTTAAAAGCTTCAGAGTCTTTATCCATTTCAGTGCATAAGCTAAAGGAAAGGTAAAGTCAAATGCTGCAGCCTCCTAGAAAGAAAACTGAACTTTCTCTCTCTCTCTTTCTCTCTCTCATTAACTGCTTTCATGAGAACTAAGGAACAGCAAGAACAAATGATCAAATGACTCTGGTTTAGAACGGAAAGTGGTCTCCATCCTGTTTAAGAATCTTCAGAAAGGTATCCCCCAAGAAAGTTTGTTATACTTACTCTAATTAAATAAGTTCCATTCGGTCATTCAACCTTATTAACTGATCTGCCTCTACCAGCCTCTGTGCCTGCAGCTGAGGCAGCACCACTACTTAGAGGGACAGGAGAGGCTGAACAGTGTGCATCAGAAACCACCCCCCCTAGTTCAGGTATCTGTGCTTGATTGGGCATGGGGTAACCTGGAACTCTGTGAAATCAAGTCCAACTGTAGACGCATGGATTTTACTTACTAAGCCTCCATTTTATTACAATGTGATAACAACATTCTGATATTCCTTCCAGGACCCATGCTTCCTCCCCATTCTCAGTCTGTTTGGTTGAGATGGGCCTGATCAGGGCACACAACCAAGGCTTAGGTAGTCAGGATTGTCCTTCCCTTTTGCCAGAATAATTGGTTTTGTGTTGTGGCTGAGACTCAGTTCAGGCCAACCAGAGTCTGCCCCGGGCACTTTTCTAGAACTGTGAGGAAAGCAGCACTCTTCCCACTGGGCTTGTGGTGCTGGCCAATGATGGTTCGCCACCCCAAAGGGAAGGTCAACTCAAGTGGGATGAAGAAAAGCAGAGAGGAGTAGTACTGAGGGATGGAGAAAGGCTGATTCCGACTGACGCTGCACACACATTTGGAGCCAACTTGGCAGCAAGTCAGTAACATCCCTGGTGAATTCAGCCACAAAAGCCAAGGCATCCTTCCTTTGGCCTAAGCCATTCTGGACTGAGTTTTCATTACTTGCAACTGAAAGATGATAGTGCAAAAAATGTGTTGTGTGGAATGCCTAGGTTCAAACTCTATCATGAGAACTAAATGTCTAAGGTAATACACATACTCCTATGTAGAAGCAACTATAAAGGATATATGTGGATTCTATTATTAGTCTCTCCTTCTCCTCACCAAAGTTGTAGGAACAGTCTCCATCTCTACCCTTACCCCTAATCAAAATAGCATAGCAAATAATTCTTGCCCCTTCTGTACCCTCTTCACTATCTCCTACACTGTCATTATCCCAGATAGCTCTACCAGGTGGCTGAAATTTTTTTTTTGTATTTTTTGGTTGGTTGGATTTTTTCTGTTTGTTTGTTTATTTGTTTGGGAGGATGATGTAGCTTTGTTTGTTTGTTTTCTTTTTTGTTTTTGGAAGCATTTTCTGCTTATTACTGATCCAGAGATCAGACAACCATGAGCTGCTAGCCACATGCAGCTCACTGCCTGTGTTTACAAATCAAATTTTAGTGGAACACAGCTACACTCATCCTTTCTCATATTGTCTGTGTGCTCTAGCAACACCAGGGCAGAGCTGAGTAACAGTGACAGAGTGACAGAGACCATGTGGCCTACAAAGCCTGAAATCTTCACTATCTGGTCCTTCACGAAAAGGTGTCCTGACTTCTCATCTCCGTTGTTAACAAGGGACTGATGGCAGCCTTCAGTACATTCATGTTTTGCATTTGCAGTGTCTCCAGTGGCCACATTCTCTATACAGTCAGTGTCCTCTTGTAGGCTCTTGTGATGAGAGGAGGAAGATTAAACTTCTTTTGATTGGAAAAGTCACTGCCTACCTAGAATGGAAACAGAAGCTAAAAAAGGATTTTCCTCTCCCTTCTCGCACACAATATGAAGAAACATGGATGTCATCTGTTCCAGGTTGTTGGTAATTTGGCACCATTCTCTTCTGTAGATTATCCCCTGTAACTCTCAGGTGAAAAGTCTGGAAACAGTGTTTCCCAGAACCCCTTGCTAGCAGCTTTCCAGGCCAGTCTGCATCAATAAAAAAAAACTTCAATGATACATAGTGTGCAGAGGAGAAACAGAATGGTGCTATCAGCACTCTGCCAGCAGAAGGATCAAGTCCATGAACTTCATTCCGTGTGCAAAAGGTTTTGAAGTGGTCTCTGAAAATCACCTAACTTAGTGTTCCCGGCTGTCCTGACCACTCTCTGCGTCCTGTGGGAATCTTCAACAGGAGTCTGAGAGCTACAGCCTTTTCCCTGACCTTTCAACTTTCAGTTCTTGCAGTGGTTTTTTATGCATCCATTCCCTATTTAAAAACCCTTCCTAGAACCGTTTCTGTTTTCCTGGCTGAGCCTTAACTGGTACACCGTAATATTCCCTGGATAACACAATGAAATATTTCTGTCAGCCCTAGAAGCAATGAATGATGGTGCTGTGGTTTCTTAATACCCTGCATGTTAGTCAGTGTGCAATGCTCTAAGCCACTGGGCGACTGATCCTCGTGATCTGCCAATCAATCACTATGATCAATCATTGCTGGTGAGACATGGTATGCTACCAATAAATGCCACTGTTACCACTGCTGTTATGATCTTTTAAGGTGTGGCATGTGCAAGGAAGCAAAAGTGAGACTAGATGTGTACAAAGGATAGAGGGTAGATTAGAGCTACTGAAACATGAGCCCTGGAAAGACTAGAGAGGATGGTGATGGTGGAGAAATTTTATGCTAAGCCAAAGTATTTAAAGCTAATATGACTGCCTCTTTCCTCAGCCTCCTGGAAAAGCATAAGAAAAGTAAATTAACATACAAACCAACTGGCATTTATCTGACTGTCAAGAAAGTTGAAAGTGACATCAAAGAAGAGATAATGGAGATGGTGACCTGACTGCAGAAACATTGCATATGACAGTGACAAAAGCCCTGAACTGACTTCAGAAAAGGCAGTTTCCAGTGCAGCTGCAGCTATAGCTGGCTGAATGATCTTGGCTGAGTCACCCTTCGCAAAGTCTTAGTCCTTTTCTTACAAAATGAACTCAACAACCTCAAAGGCATTTTTTTTTTTTTTGAGGCTGTGATTCTATTATCTGTGGCTTAGAGGGGATTGAGTCAATGGAGGGTCTCAGGAGCTGTGGGCAGATTAAAGCAATAGAAGCACAAATCTCATTCAAAGCACAAAGTTCTTTCTACCCTTGATAAGTTATCACAGAATCAGTCTCACTCAATGGACACCAGCAAAAGAGCCAAGGGGCCCATCAAGATTTGTCTCCCTCTCCCCCTTGTGTTCCTGCTGTTACATCTACTACTGATCTCTTCCCCTTCCTTCCTTCCTTTCTTCTTTCCTTCCTTCCTTTCTTCTTTCCTTCCTTCCTTCCTCCCTCCCCCCTCCCCCACCCTGTACACATATATACAGGAAGGTCTGACTTCAGGTGGTGGAAGAGAGAAAGACAGGGGTAGGAGAAATGATTGAAAACAGACTAATACTAGCTTTTGCTATTCTCCCTGCCAGGTGGCCTGGTGTGCACAGACACCCCTGTCTCTGTCAAGCCTGTTTTTCTGTAAAGAAGAGGAAGAGAAGAGACAAAAAGTAGAACAGTAAAGATGCTAACAATCTTTGTTAGAAAAATTTTTAATTACTTTGGAACAGAGTCTATCAGAGTAGGAACATCCTGTATAGAGGACTTAAACTCTCAGCTGTTTTCAAAATGTGACTTCTATAAAAATAAAGACATATAAAATGTTTTTTTTAATTTCTGCTCATTTACAATTGATTTATTCAAAGCACTCTCCCTTTTTTAGAGAAGGGTGTCAAATTAAAAACATTACGTATTTGAAATTTTAAGCTGCTGTGGCATTATCAGAAGAGATTTAACACTTGATTCCAAGTGTCCCTCGTCTACACAGGCAAATGATGCTTTGGTATTTTAAGTGAGCCAAATCCTTTTAATTAAGGGGGAAAAGTCTTGTTATTTATCCATTCCCAATCCTGCATTTCTTTGTATGACTTTTTAATTTATTTACAAACATTATTTGTGACCATGTGTTCTGCTCCATTTGGGAAGGCTGCATGGCTGTCATCTGCTCAGTGTCTCTCCAGAAGTCATTGTTCTGATAAAATAGGACATTCTGCATTTATGAGTGTCAAAAGGGACTTCAGCAAGGACTTAAAATTAGACTTGCCAGCTGTGTGCTCCCGGCAATGGGAACTTATGGGCCTGTCTCACTGTCCCTCGACTCTGACAGTCTTTGCCTAAGCTAGACAAGGAATTTCAATGTCTGAGTCTCTTGTTTTTTAAATGTTTGGAAAGCAGCCCTTGTGGTCATCAGGATCAGCCAAGAGTTCTAAATAGAATCCACAGTTAAGCCAACTAAAGAAGGACTATTTGGGATGGAGCACAAGCCAAAAGGTTATTTCTGAAGGGGATACCAGGTATAGATCAGGAAGACGCATAACGTCATCTTCTTGGCTACCATTTTCTATGAACCTACTGTGTGCCAAACACCAAGCCAGCCAGGAATTTCACACATGTTAACTCATTCAATCTAAGTCTTACAACCAGGTACATGTGCCCATTTTGCGGATGAAGAAAACTGGCTTCATAGAAAAAGAATGGCTTAGCCCATGGCCATGTAGCTACTAAAAAACTGAGTCAGAAATTAGAAGCCAAATGCAAGACCACAGCTTGCCTATTCAAAGGCTTTGTGTAAACTAGAAAAAGGTGCCCAGAGGCACACAGCATGGTGAATAGACTGCACCTGCCTACTAATTAATACAAGGTGCCCTTCCTGCTAGTAGATGTAGTCCTAGTTCAAGGCACATGGCCTACTCACTTACTCAGCAGAGTGCCTTTGTAAAGGGCGTGGACTGAACAATTCTTCATGACAGCCCTTATGGCAGGCCAGATACATCTAACCTTCTAAGTGTGATACTTAATTTTATGTGTCAACTTGGCTAGGCCACCACTGTGCCCAGATGTTTGGTGAAGCAATATTCTGGATATTTTTGTAAAGGTGTTTTTGAATGAGATTAACATCAAAATCACTGGACTTTGAGTAAAGCAAATTATCCTCTATTATGTGGGTGGGCCTGATCCAATCAGTTGAAGGACATATCTGTATAGATAGATACACACACACACACACACACCATTGGTTGTGTTTCTCTAAAGAGCTCTAATATAACCAGAATCTAGAATCTAGGTTCTTTCCACAACTCCAAACAAGTTTTTCTTGATATCTATGTGAGAAGATGACCAGAGTGCAAATAAGAAAACTCTTAACTGGCTGAAACACTTTACTGAAAGAGTACCAATTAGTAAAACTATGTCAATGTAGAAGAAAGTCTTTAGGACATGCTTCAGGGCTCCATACTTGGTTCTGTCCTATTCAACACTTCTGTCAGTGGCTTATGATATAGGATCATGCAAATCCAATTTGAGGATGAAATGAAGCCAGGAAGGGATAACTAACATGACAGATGACAGGATCAATTTTGACAGGTTGGGTTGCTGTGCTGAAACTAACAAGGATAATGGCAAAACCCCATATTTTAGATTAAAAAAAAAGCAATAGTTAGAGTATAGCTATGGGTTTAGATTTATAAAGGTATATTTAAATGGTACAGTTGAATTTTGTTATTCTCAAATTCAAAATGAGTCCACAAAATGGCATGGTTCCTTTAAAATGTTAATAGTAGTAATAACAAGAAGGGCTTTTTAAACATTGGAAATAGTTAGTAAAAAATCTATGGTATTCTGGGCAGAGAGAGGTTGCTTGGCTGAAAGTATCCAAGCCAAGCTATATGATCACTTTATCCAGTGGCTTTCAAAATGGACAGACCATGTCAATAACATTCACCTACTCCCTCTGTCTCATAAAACTAACAGAAAGGATAGGATGTTAATTTGGCATGACCTGTTCTTGGTGAGCCACTGCTGACTCTTAGGAACCATCTAATTCTTTTCTAAATGATTGCAACCTGGTTAATCATTTTTCTTAGACTTTCTAGAGAGTGGTGTCAATGACACCATCTATTAATTTGGAATTAAATAATTCTACTTTCAAGTATTATTTTTCTCATAATCATGAGCATGAGTAACAACCTCTGCTATTTTCCTTATCATTTTTATTACTATGTCATTCATTGTGGTATTTTAAATATTTAATCTCATTTAAACCTTGCAACAGCTATCTGAAGCTCAGGGATTTCGGGTCTCCAGTACACTAGCTTGCAAACAATGAACCTAAGGTTTAAACTTAAAGCCATCTGATTTCAAAGTCCCTGCAGAGAGCTGCTATACTTTGAGGGCGTGTCTCCACAAATGTCATACATATCCTTATCTTCCACTGTGCTTTCTTTACATTGTCACTCACAGTGCTTTTCTATGTCCTCTCTGTGCACCCTACAAGAGCCAGCTCACTCTCATCTCTGAGATAAAGTCTGCCCACACTCATTAGTTCAGCCTACAATGACCTTTTCTTTCAGTATTAGATATTTTAGTTATGAATAAAATAAGATCAAACTGAACTAGTTTATGGAAAATGGAGAATTTACTAGCTCACAAGAGCAAATAGCAGAAAAGAAAGGGTTAGATCCTCTTTTGGAGACGTCAGGAACAAGGGACCAGAACCCTCAGACTTTCTCTCTGTCTCTCATCTTCACCTTCATGTACGTTAGCTTACTTCTCTCAGACTGGCCTTCCCCCCGGGGATGGAACTGAGGCCCCAGGCAGCTCTGAGTATATATTCTCAGCCTCAGTCCCAGAGAACAAGTTTTTTTTTTTTAATTATCTATTTTGAGACATATCTAACATACAATAAATGTAAATTTTACGTGTACATTTTAATGAGTTTTGGCAAACACATCCATATATAATTATCATTATAGCCTCAATATAGAGCATTTTCATCATGCCAGCTGAAGTTTTTTTTTAAAAAAAAAAAGAAAAACTCTGGTGAGCTCTGAGTCAGTACCTGTTCTATAAACCATTCTCCAGAACATTGAGAACCAAGATGAACAGCCCCTAATACAAATGCTTGGAGTAGAGAAAGAGCAAAGGGGTACCATCTGTAACCTAGACATGGCCCCTGGAGATAACATTAGGAGTTTGAGATGGGGGGATCACACTCTACATCACTTTTGGTCCAATAAGGAGACCAAAATTACACCGTAATTTTAAGAGGAAAATTTTAATTTTAATATAAAATTTTAATATAAAATTTAATATAAAAAAGTATTAACTGTAGCAAGGTACTGGCTAACAAGAGAACTCTAAAGAGTATCAAAACAGCTGTTATAAGTAACAGCCACCATCCCTAGGGCTGAGATAGAGAACCCAAGAGAAAGGCTCCCCTTAGGGCTGAGGTCCAGACCTTGGAGAGGGCACTACCATGATGCACTGAATGACAGGATAGTGTCACAATGGTGCAACTTGCTGGAAATCTTCCCTATGGAACTTTCAAGAAGTTCATTGTCCAGGGTATCAGAAAAAGCTGTTCACTGGGAGCTGTCTCACAGGAAGCAATCCACTAAAAATGCCTGAGGTAGCTGGTAGGGAAAGTTGCTGGTCAACGGATGTTATTGGTTGTTGTGTACAGAAGGAGCTGGGAACTGGAGAAACCAGGTGCTGAGTGGTTAAGGGAGCCTTCCAAAGTAGCACACCAGAACTAGGAAGAAAAACTCTTTCCTCCTGCAATGACAAAGCTTAACCTCATGCCCGCTGGCAAAGGAGAAATATTTAAATGGTCTAGATCCATTTTCACAGATTAGAAAAAAATGATATATTTGGAACTGAGAAATAATACATCAATAATGAGTCCACAACTCAATTTGTCTCTACTAATCACCCTCTGAATTCCAACAGTACCTACTGAAATCTAGTAGTGACTACGTGTCCCTAGTTATTTCATATATGTATAGATATGTATATATCTGTACACAGATACACATATATTGGTCTTTCCAACTGAGGAATTCCCAGAGGATAAGAAACATGCCCTAAATTACTGTAGGTTTCCCTTCTCCCCATCCCCATAGTATTTAGTACAATGCTAGGCCGACAGGAGTACTTTAATGCATATCATGCATTGGCAGACATTGCAAAATAACCCCAAACTTTTACATCAGAGTTGCAAAGAGAAAGCCCCCAGGCAAACCAAATCCCACAGACATGCTTGTTCATTTTTACAATCTCACTTGCACAATGTTTTGTCTACTTAATTTTTTGAAATTTTGAATTAATGGCCAATACAGGAAATTGGAATTTTGGCATAGAAATCAAGCATTGTGGGAAAATGGAAGATCATGAAATAGGCCTGCACAAATGGGCTGGAGCTGACCATCAGCCTTTCCTGTGCTCTTCCACAGTCCTCACATGGCCTGTTCATTTTTATCAAAGGCTTAGATCCCATAGGTATTTGAGTTCTCTACCTCTGCTCTACTGGACAGATCCCCTTAACTCCTTTTGTACGTCAAGGAATGTGGAAAATAAGCACTAATTAGCTATAAATAGTTTGCAAATAGTGACAATTTGTTCTTTTCCCACACACATCAGAATTGTTGAGTATTTTTCAAATGAATGGTCTAAGTTCATAAGAAAATTAACCCAGGTTATGAACTTAGGATCATTGACAGGGTATCGGAAGACAAATTAGAGAGTCTAGTTCAAGAGCCATCACTACTATTCTCTAACCAGTAACTCAGCACATCTCATAGTCTCCCTGACCCTCAGTATCCTGACCTGAAAGTAACAAGGCTAGTTCTGATACTCTGTGATTCTAAGAAGTTGTTACAGACTGAGGCTCTCTTCATTATGAAGACCCTGCCTGGTTAAAGGATGTTTAAATAACCAAGAGTTTTATTTAGTTAGCCATTTTTAAAATCTTTTCTCTTTGTTGGTTTAAAAACTCCCATTGATTATCACCTGCCTCTTGCAGCTTGAAACTCTGCCATGACTCTATTACCAGGAAAGCAACAAGAACAGCCTTTAAGATAGGCATCTGTTTGTGGTCTCATCCATGGAAGTACAAACCTCAAGGAAAAAAAAAATAAAATGAACTTTTAAAATGCAACTGGATTTGCTTAATTAACAAATATTTATTGACTGCCCAGCACTGTGCCAGCACTCTCCTGTAGGTTGTGTGTACATTTGGGCCACCTCTGCTTTGTTACAAACTATGCATCTCACTTACAATCAACACACACACATTAAACTTGGGTCCATACTGTTAATTATACTTTAAAAATGAAAAATTGTATTTTAGTCAAGTGCATTAATAATAGACCCTTCAGAGGGTGACTATTTATTAACAAGGAAAGGTCAATTACTTATCACATATTCAAATGTGTCCAGAAAATGCAGCTTCATTTCCTTATTAATTTGATACCTCATCCTTCCTCTGAGATTCTTCCTGCTGGGCAGAACCCTTCAATCCAAAAGGTAAATTAATCCAATGAAATAATTTCAGCATTCCCTTTCACTAAATGTGATGTCCTGCTATTTCGGATCTCCACAACCTTGCTGTCTCCTTCTGAGGGTTGAGGGAATTCCTGGAGTTGAGAGGGTCTTTTACATGACCCATGGAGAGATGGCAAGAATCCTGGAGGCACACAGTGTCCTCTGGATCCCTGTGTTACAAAGAGGCTGTATTGTGCTGCTCTCAGTTCCCTGGACCATCAGCAACAACTGACGTAACTGATTACTCCCTTCTCCTTCAAAAGCTTTCTTCATATGGATTCTGGCTACCTGTCTTAATCAGCTCAGGCCACTATAACAGAATACCAAAGATGGAGTGGATCAAACAGCAAACAACTCTGGAGCTGGAAATCCAAGATCAGAGTGCCATAGTGGTTAGGTTCTGCTGAGGACTATCTATCTGGCTCCTAGTTGTCCATCTTCTTGCTGTGTTCTCACATGGCAGAGAGAGACAGACCCCTTGTCTCCTCCTTTTAAAATAAGAGCACTAACCCCATTCATGAGGACTTCACCCTTATGACCTAATTCCTCCCAAAGGCCCCACCCTCCAATACCATCATATCTGGGATTATGGTTCAACATTTGAATTTCAGCCCACACACTCAGTCCATAAAACCACTATTCTCTCTTGGTTCTCCTTACTAGCCAACCCTTTTCAGTCTCTTTTGCTCATTGTTTCTAATCCCCTGATCTCTCAACATTACATTCCCCAGGCTTTAGCCCTTTGTCCTCTTCTCTTTCCTTACACTTTCTCTTTAGGTGATCTTATCAGCTTCATGGTGTTCAAAAGCATCAGGATGCAGTAACTCTCAAATTTTTATTTATAGGTCAGGACTCTCCCTGGAAATCCAACTCATTTGTCCAACTTCCTACCCAACAATTTCAATTAGATGACTAAAAGATATCTTAGATTCATCCTGTCCAATCCTGGATTCCTGATTATCACCCCAGATGTGTTTCTCTTATACTCTTGCCATGGCATGTATATATTTTTCCAGGTGCTCAGGTCATAATCTTTGGAGTCATTTCTAACTCTTTTCTGATCCCACTTGCATCCATAGGTAAATCCTATTGATTCTGCTTTCAAATGTATCTAGAACCTGACTATTTCTGATCAGCACTTCTACCTGGTCCAAACCACCATCATTTACCACCTGGATAAATGCAAAGGCTCTATAATTGGGTGACCTGCTTCCACCCTTGCCTCTCAGTCTATTTGCACCCAGCTAGTGTAATCCATTTAAAATGTTGTTTCTGATGTCCATAACTCTGCTCAAAATCTCTCCATCGTACTCAATGTAAAAGCCTAAGTGCTTACCTGCTCTGGTCTCCTACCAGCTCTCTGATCTCAACTCCTGCCACTTTCTTCCTTGCTGATTCGAGACAAACTGAGCTCCTAACTCTTCTATAAAGAGGGCAAGCAAATTCTAACTTCAGGGCCTTTGCACTTGCTGCTTCCCTAATATGTAATACACCTCCCTAAGATGGCCATATGGTTTCTTCCTCCATACCCTTAAGATCTATGCTTAAATATTACCGTATGTGTAAGTCCTTCCCAGATCACCTTTTATAAAATACTAATCCCTCTGTTCTGATACTCCCCATCTAATTCATTTACTTTATTTTCTCCATATCTACCACTATGTGCCATATTCCCTATACTCACTTATTTATTTGTTGTCTATGTTTCCCCCACTGAGATATAAGCTTTTTTTAACCATAAAGACTTAATTTTGTCAACTCTGTATCTTGAGTACCTAGAGCACTGTACAGCACATAGTAGATGATCACTAAATATTTGTTGAGTGAATGAACAGGTAGCCTGTGAGGTCTGTATGATCCTTACTCTTAATTAAACATCATGCCAGCACCCACTTTGTGAGACTTTTGCCCAAGTCTTGGGCTTTTTTCCCTAATCTCGTTGCCACCAACAATGGCCCCTTTTACCCTGACCCCAAAATGGTGTCATTCACAGGCCCCTTAAGCACATCCATGTCCTCATCCTCATCCATGGAAATGTCTGCATAAGAACATCACCATTAAAACATGAGAAGCTCTGCCTTGGACAGATCTATCTACACACTTTCTGCAGCTATCCCAGTGCATTCATCCCATCCCAGGTGGAAACAGCTGTGTATGTATCTTCACCTAATGAGCTACAGTCTTCCCCTAGTAGTCAGAGGAAGTGTGCTGTTAATCCAAATGCTCTGTAGCTCCCTGTAATTAACTATATATTTTAAAAGATTTCCTCTCATGAAAAAACTTAAACATACAGCACAGTTGGGTAGAATTTTACAGTGTATATCTATGTATTCACCACATCATTTCTACCATTAACATTTAAATATACTTGATCACATATCTATCCATCAGCATGCTTATCATTGACTAGCTATATTTGTTTACATTTTTTATTTTGATGTAAAATTTACACACGAGTCATATAAATCTGGTGTACATTTGTGGATATCAACAAATGTATACACATACTTATCTCTGTGTTACCCAAACTTTTATCAAGATATCAGGACATTACCACTACCCTAAAAAATTCCCTCAGGTCCCCTCCCACTCAATAGCCTCCCACCTCCCCACCTCCCCAGAGGCAACCCCAGAGGCAACCAGTGTTCTTATTTTTATCTACCATAGATTAGATTTTCCTTCTCTAGATCTTCATATGGGTGAATACTATTTGTGCTCTTTCTCAGAAGGTTTCCTTCACATAACTGTGAGCAAACAGAACTAGCAAACAGTAAGTATTTAGCAAGAAGTATACAGATGTCTGTGATTTACTTTCAAATATATCAAAAAGTAAGGTGAATGGATTGATGGACAGATGTCTGGGAAATTCACCCATGTTATTGCACATATTAATAGTCCATCTTTATTAATAAATTTTTACTTTAGGGTATGAATGAGTTATATCAATTTTCTTGTTGATGGACATGAGCTATTGTCAGTTTAGGCCTATTAGAAAAAAGCTGTTCTGAATGCTTCTGTACAAATCTTTTTGTAAACATATGTTTTCATTTCTCTTGGGTAAATTCCTAGACTTGAAATCTCTGGCTTTTAGAATATTCATATTTTTAGTTTCATTAAAAAAATAGTAACAACAACTTCCAGGTGTTTGTCGGAGTTCATGCCACAATACACTCTCACCAACAACGTAGGAGAATTCCACTTACTCTACACTGACTGGGTAGCTTTAATGCCCAAAACATGCCTGCCTCGCTTCTGCTTTCTGGGGAAAGGAGAAATGACCTTACTTCTGTCTCCCTTCTTCCCCAAGTCCCTTTACCTTTACTTCCCTTCCCATCTCCCTGCTTTGTCCACCTGTCCACCAGGATCAGGGAGGGCAGTCTTCAGCTTTTCCATTTTCTCTACATCATGTCTGTGGCATCATGCCCAACCAGGAGACAGAAACCACACAGTCGGTTAAGCAAGGGAAATTTAATATAAGAATTATGATCTTTGATTAAAGAGAAACTATAAGAAAAAAGAAACCCTATATGGTATCCCAGGGCTGAAGTAGATCATCCAAGGAAAGACGAACTTGGAAGGGGTGCAGATCTCATGGGAAAAAGGGTAGCCTGGCCCCAGGATAGCAGAGAAGTGAGCTGGCTTAGCCAGGCCAGAACTGGCCTGGAGTTGCTGGACAAACACTAGGCAACCCTGTGGTGAGCAGGCAGAGGAGCAGATGATCAGCAACCAGTGACACAGAGGTTCAGTGAGAGTCTGGGTGCCGGAGGGTCTGAGGCAGAGGACATCAGAGTGTCCCGGCTTCTCAGGGTGGTGGAGAAGAAGCCGGTGTTTGCAGAAGGGATAAGGGCTCAGTGTGTGACTCTCCAGGCTATAGGCAGTTGCTTGCAGGTTGCACAGGGGCTGGTTTCCATGTGGAGATGGCTGTGGAAAGGTTATCAGTAGGCCAAGGCTGCAAAGTCACAGAGGGACCCTGGGCACCACACACTCACACTGCTGACCTCTCAGTCCATCAGAAATCACAGGAAGTTTCTTCCTTTTGTAATGTCCCTCCAGTGCCCTCTATAGAGAAAGTTCACTATCGTGCTCACTTTCAGGAGAACTCTCTAAAGGAATTCCATTGGTTATCACAGAGCACATATACTGAAGGGTGCATTTAGAGCTGAGAGGCAACAAACTGATAGCTGACATAATGTCCTTCTTCTCTGATCCAGGCTTGGGCTAAGCCTTCGTGATTAATGGAGAGTGGTACACAGACTGGCTTTCCAACTGTGGTAGATTGTTTGCAGAAAGAGCCACGGTAATTCCTCTCTCCTCTGCATTCATATCCCTTCGCAAAGGATTCTTCAGCTCTCACCCTTAAGAGGGCCTGTTTCTTTCTCCATTCCTTGAATCTGGGTCAGCCATATACTTGTTTTGTCCAACACGACAGTAACAAATCAACAAAGACTTGAAGAGTGCTTGCTCATTGGAGTTTGCCCTCTCTTACTCCTGGGAATCTTTCTGCCACCACACAAGTGAGCCTGATTGCCTTGGAGGATGAGGGAACGTGCAGAGATAGAATCCAGCCATCTCAGAAATCCCAGCTCAGACTGTCCCAGACCATCCAGCCCCAGTGAAACCAGCCCAGATCAAAACAATTACCCAGATACCTCACAACATAGAGGGAAACTGTAAGTGTTAGTTGTTTTAAGCCACCATGCTTAGGTTTTGTTCTGGAACAAAAATGACACAAAAATAATAAAACTTGTATGGAGAGTCACTCCAAAAACTGTATGCTAATATATTATTATTATGTATAATAAGATGCTAATATTAAAGACTTAATTACCAGGAAAAAAAGCTTTGTTTCTCCTGAGGAACAGGTATATTTATTCCTTGAGGACCATTTATTTTATGAAATTGATCCTGTTTCCCTTTTTTATTTGGATACCAAGAAACACCAAGCTAATCTGTGGTTGTCTTTAGTAACTGTGTCCTCTTCTTTATGTTCAAACTCTTCCCCAAGTTTTGACTTTCTGTTCTCTTCCTGCTCCTGACTTATAACCTATTTATAACTTGTCTATTTTGGTTTATGTATTTGTATAAACTGTCTCAAATGATTGTTTGAAATGAGATTAGATTTAAGCATATAAAACTAATGTAATCATTTATGGATATAAAGCTCAAACCATAAAATGCATAATACATTCCTCTGTATAAAGTCACTATGCTTCATTATACGAAGCTTACTTTTTGCAAAAGATCAAAATAAAATTGGTAAGCTCTGGATTAGAGGCTTCAATTATCTTAAACTGAAATGCAAACAAATAAAAAATTTCCATTTTTATACAATTTCAAATTTTTATGAAATTGAGAAAGATGGTTCTGGGTTGAGTAGTTAGCATAAACTGGAATGCAAGTCCAAAACAAAACAAAATTGAGTTTCATTAAGTCTTTAGACACAAAGTAAAACAATCCTCTAGTTTTCAAACATTCTAGTGCTTCTATTTTTGGTTACCTAAGCTTGAAAGAACTTATTAGCTATTCCTGCTTTTCAAAATCTATGTATAATTTTTAACCAGACATTTGAATAACGTTAAACCATTTTGCTGTGTTGATCCATTCCTTTCCCAATCAAGTTGTTCTTGAAAGACATGAGAAAGTTAATAGACCAAAACAAGTTACAGATCTTGAATTAACCAGAAAAAAAGTGATCTTTTTAAAATGGTAAGATTGCCCTTTTATGATAACAAATGTGAATCTACTATTTGAAAGTGGACCAGAATCCCAGACTGGGAGGTGGATGCCAGTCAGCTATGAAATAGGTTGCCAAAAATGTAAGTCTAAAATATGATTCAACCAGAAAAAAAAAATCCCAATTGTGTTGGAAAGTCTAGGATATTCATTTACTTAGCAAAACAAAATCAGCTGAGCCTCATTGCAGATAAAGTTAGAATTCCACAAATAAAAGTTTGCTGCAGTGACAAATCTCCCCGTAATTGGAATTTTTCAAAATATTAAACATGTAATCCAAGAGTAATTGGAAGGCAGCACACGTTTCCATAATTAGTCCATCACTTTTATTTACCTCATGTATAATACATGGCGGCCCACGTCGTAAAATAAATTAACAGCTAAATGTCAAATCTCCCCTCTTATTAAGGCCATCTGCTTAGGTGTTCAGACTGACACCCACTGGCATGAGAAATCAAAAAGACCAAGGAAATATGACTATCAGAGAAGAGCTACTGGCAAATGGATCAAACATCAAAACTTGTTCTTTCCAGCTTCCCCCTCCACTGGCACCCCTACCATCAACTTCCAGAGTCTAAAGATTTTATATCTCTATTACTATTGTTTCAAATCTTGACCACATTTCAGGACACAGAAAACTGAATCAGATGTTCTCTTACAAGAATGTAATGTTCACACTACCTTCAATTACATCATTGAAGAGAGAAAAACTATGGGTTCAGAGCCCATCACTGCCTAATTGCCACCCATGAACTTTTCAGGAAGGAGATTCTGGAGAATCCTGACCAAGGTCACTTTCTTCATAACAACCAAGTTTACTAGTATTCTTTCTTTTCTACAATCAATGTGGAGAGCCAGATTGGACCCCCAAGATCAGAGGGCAGCTGAGAAGTCTCAGCCCTGGGGAAGCCCAGGGGCTAAAGGGCAAAATCCAGAGCCACTGCCCCTGGGTTGTCCTCTTCTTGCCTTCTTTGTCCACTCTAGGACCCCCACTGGGATAGCTCAGGAAAGCCAAGCCAGGGTTTTTTTTAACCCTTACTACTGTCCCATCTGCCCAAGCAAGAGTAATATCATCATTTTACCAATTAGATAGACTTAGATTTCAAAAGCAAATTATAATCCAACGACACTTGCCCTGTATGGGCTATTGCCTCCCACTGTGGCTCCTCCTTCTCTCATAAGTTTGGAGGCCCCTCGGAAATATTTTCAAACTTCTCATCAGGTTCATTTCAGTAAGTGCCATCACTCAAAAAGGAAAGAAGGAAAGAAAGTCACTCAACTGCCAATAATGCTGCTCCCCTTGCAGAGTGGAAAGGGAAGCCAGCTGGTCGGTTTCACTCCCATAACACTGTTTTTGGGAGCAAGCTGGATCAGAACCAGTAAGAAGGCCTGTGATACAACTTACTATCAGAATAGGATTGAATTTCAACTGTAATGTAAATGCTTTCTGCAGTTTGGGACACATTACAAAACCAACTCTTCTTCCTCCAAAGAATAATAAAAAAATTATTGTACTTGTAACACACCTTTCATTGCCATAGCTCAAATGCTTAGATTAGCTCCCTACCTACCAATCATGCTGTGATGTGAAAATTAATTAGCTAATGTCTGTAAAGTGCTTTCAAGATGAAAAGTGCCATAAGAGTGCTAAATGCCACCTATGAGTACCAATAAAGACAACCTCACAGAGAACATAATAGATCGGCAGGGGAATAAGTGAATAGCCAGCTTGAAAAAGCAATGTGACAAAAACATAAATAAATATAGTAGCCGTACAGAATGGACTTCCCAATTCATAGGCTTCATTGTGCAAGAAAAGAAACAGGCACACAAATACGGAATTATACTTTTGGATCAGGACCAGAGCCAGTGGTATACTTAATGGAGTGTCATCAAACCCACAAGACACCCTTTGAGGATGTTAGTACAACCAAATATTCTAAGAAGAGGTGTAATTCAATGGATATGATGGACTGTTTTCCTTAAGACCACTGCCCTTGTTTAGACAAAAAGGATAAAGGAATGCCTTGTATTTATCGGTAACTTTATAATTGTCAAAGTTCTTGCCTCATAATCTATTTCTCTTCACCTGCATATAAACCCTTATATATGAGGTAGATAGAGTGAATTTTATTATTCCTATTTTACAAATGAGGACCCTGAGTGTTAGGAATATTGATTTGAACAAAATTATAAAGTGAGCAGTCAATGAAAGAAAGCTCCAGCCCAACTTTCTACCACAAACACAATGTTCTTGCCAGGATGCCACATTAGCTAATGAGCATTTTACAATTGGAAGGCATTGCCAATATATTTCAAAAAAATTTAATATGTGTGTATGCTCTGTTGAAACAAGATCATTTCTAGCAACTTATTCTAAGTAATTAAGAAGATGCTCAAAGATCTAGTTCTACAGATGTTCTCTGAAGCATTATTTATAAAAATGAGAGATGGAAACAAGTGTTTAGCAGAAATGATTGAATAAACACTATTATATATACAAGATGGAATATTAGGAGGGAGCCATCTAAAATATTATAGAAATATCTTTACTGACATGAAAATTTTCACTGTATATTGTTAAATGTTATACAATATCCTTCTAAAGATGATTTATGCATGTATCACAGAACAATATCTAGAAGAATATACGACTCAATCTTAATAGTGGTTACCCCTGAAATTGTGGTGGTTTTCATTTTTGTCTGTTGGATCATTTGTACTTTAAGACTTTATTTCATTTATTTGTATCAAAAAAAATCACAAGAAAAGGCATTGTTATAACCATTTAAGTCACTTGAAATTGCTACAAAGGGACTGGACTGCAAGAAGGTCATCCTTATTTAAAATGCCTCCCTATAAATGGCCTGAACAAAGGCTGCTACTAGGGAGTGAAGGTAGGATTTCTCCATCCCTCTGCCTTTCATCTACTGCTCACTGATAAGTGTGTGAGAAGATGTCATTACCCCTTCTTAGATAGCAGTCTACCTAAGCCCTGTTAGGGTTGGTAAAATCATGCTCTGCATTCTCCCATGTCACCTCCTTCTGTCTGTATCACTGAGAAAATACTGGCACTGCACTGAGAGGAGCAACAGGCTCTAGAAATATTCTTCTGTCTCCTGGCAATAAGGGGAAAACTGATTTCAGAAGAATACAGGCAGAATTGAAAGCAATGAGTTTAAGTTGCAGAAAGAAAAACCAGCATTAGATACCAGGAAAGGATTGCCAGAAGGAAGACAGACAGAAGTGAAGAACTTTATAGAAAGTCATTCTCTGTAGGCCTGAAAGATGTACAACGATTTTAAGAGATAGTGTGGTAGGCAGGGTTCCAAAATGGAATGCCAAGATATTCCTAATTCCTTCAACTTTGATTATGATGAAATATTATAATGCTGACTATGTTATGCTACAAGGCAAAAAGTATTTTGGAGATGTTATTAAGGTTACTAATAAGTTGATTTTGAGTTAGTCAAAAGAGAAATTATCTAGGTGGGCCCAATCTAAATACCTGACACCTTTAAAAGCAGACAGTTTTCTCAGGCTGGTAACAGAAGAAGTCAGAGGGATTAGAATCATGTGAAATAACTGAAATGCTGGTGCTGAACTGAAAACGGAGGAGGCCACATGATGAGAAATGTGGGTGACCTCTCACTGACAGCCAGCAAGAAAACAGGGACCTCAATCCTACAACCAGAAGGAACCTAATCTTGCCAATAACCTGAATGAGCTTGGAAGGAGATTATTCACCTAAATCTTCAAATAAGAGTCCAGTTTATCCAACATCTTGATTTTGGCCTTGCAGTCAAACCTAAACAGAGAACCCAGGTGAGCCTTCCAGGACTTTGGGCCTACAGAACTGTGAGATAATAAATGGATATGATTTATTTTTAATGTTTTAACTGAGATATAATTGACATATAACATTGTATAAGTCTGGGGTGTACAATGTGTTGGGTTGATTCATTTACATACTGCAGTATGATTACCACCATAGCATTAGCTAACACTTCCATCATGCCACATAATTATCATTTCTTTCTGGGGTGAGAACAAGGAAGATCTACTCTCTTAGGAAGATTGAAGTTTATACACAATATTGTCCATAATCATGATGCTGTACGTTAGATCTCCAGAAGTTATTTATCTACTAGTTGCAAGTTTGGACCCTTAAACAACATGTCTCCAATTCCCCTGCCCCCTAACCCCTGGAAACCACCATTCTACTCTGTTTATACGAGTTAAGCTTTTTTAGATTCCACATGCGAGTGATAGCATACAGTATTTTTCTTTCTTATCTTACTTAGCATAATGCCTTCAAGGTCCATCCATATTGTTGCAAATGGCAGAATTTCTTTTTTTCTCATGGCTCCGTTGTGTGTGTGTGTGTGTGTGTGTGTGTATAAAGGATGTGATATTTATATATATACATATAATTTTTATTTATATATTATATGTATACACACACACACACACACACACATATATATCTCACATCTTCTTTATCCATTCATCCATTGGCAGATTACTTAGGTTATTTCCATATGTTGGATATTCTGAATAACACTGCAAGGAACATGGGTGTGCAGATACCTCTTCAAGATACTGATTTCAATTCCTTCAGATATATACCCAGGAGTGGGATTGCTGGATCACATGGTAGTTCAATTTTTAATTTCTTGAGGAACTGTCATACTGTTTTCCAAAATGGCTGCAGCAGTTTATACTGCCACCAACAGTGCACCAAAGTTCCCTTTTCTCCACATCTTTGCCAGTATATCTCTAGGCTTTGTGATAAAAGTCATCCTAATAGGTATAAGGTGATATTTCATAGTAGTTTTGATTTATATTTCCCTGATGATTAGTGATGTTGAGCATCTTTTCATATACCTGTTTGCCATTTGGTTGTCTTCCTTGGAAAAATGTCTGTTGAGATCCTTTTCTCTAAATAAGCATTATTTTAAGTCACTAAGTTTGAGGTAATTTGTTATGTAACGATAGTAAACTAATATGGTTAGACAGTGCTATAGAAACTACCTTATCCATTTTCCTCATTTTATCATTAAGGAAACTGAGGCCCAGGAAGTTGTGGAATTTGGGGGGAAATTGTGGCAAAACTGGACTAGAGTACAGGTCACCCAGGTGCATAGTCCAGTGCTCTGTCTACTATCTCACTTCCCTGCTCCTAGCAAGCTACCAAGGATCACTTTTATCCATCCTGACCTAGAGTCTAAGAGGAAAGATAAGATTGTCAGTTGAGGTCCCTGTCAGCATTACAATTCTAATGTATTTCTTGATTTGTAAAAAAAGAACTGAAATTGATATTGAACACACAGACACTTCTCTAATTTAAAAACAATCAATAATATTTATAACTTTCAACCAAGATTTAATATGCTGACAGTTCCATACAATCCACTGCATTCTCCAATAAGTGACCATTTCAGTTTTCAACTTAGTGAATTTCAGCAAAATTTACTGTATTCAAATTCCTTAGGAGGTCACACATGGTAGAATCTTTCAAGGCAGGGTTCTACAATTTTCCCTAATTGAAGTGACTTAAATTGTTTGAAAATACATGAAGAAAGTTAAGAAACTCTTATGGAGAAAAACCTATAAACCTTTAAATGTCACATATTTTTACATTGTTTCTGTGACAGAATGTCAACGTACTATTACACATATTTAATTCTAGTCACTTACTCTGAAGGCAATGCCATCGGTTTCATTTCTAGTAACTGTCGAGACTAAGACAGACGTTAGCTCCTGCCTCTCCTGGGATTAATTAAGTAAGTATCATTAATAAATGTAGCACAATTCGTGATGATGTGATTGATCACTGGGAACTTACATAAGAATGAGTAACCAAGACTGAGACTGAGTTTGCTCACCTTCTAGGCAAGATTAAATTCAGGTGCATTAAAGAAACTACCAAATCACATTGTGTTTGGAAAGGGTCACTTTCAAGATAACTCATACAGTTCCACATTTATTTTATAACAAACCACTTTTCTCTGCGATAACCCTATTGTGGGGTTTTGGTTTAGGTTTGGTTTTCCTTTCACTGCAGCTCCTTAGGATCCATGGCTCCCCCAGTGGGATGCTGAGAGGTGATGCTGAATGGTGACTGATGACTATTTCTGTTTAGCTGCACATTTCATTCAAGAGAAGCCAAGGCCTTTAAATGCATCTACATGGTGTAATTTGTTCCTCTTTAATTCCTTGCTAATTGATTTCCACAAACAGGTCTGGTACTCACTTGACTGCTCCGTATTTTCCTGTATTTTGCAGACCTTAGGTTCCAAATCCCAGGTTCTTCGCAGAGTTTACCCTAGAGTAGTGCTGCCTGATACAAACTCTTAGAAGTGATGATGAAACACACTCCATACTCTCCAATACAGTAATCACTTGGAATGTGGCTAGTGTAACGGAGGAATTGAATTTTTATTTTACTGAACTTTAATTAATTTAAACTTCAATAACCACACGCAACTAGTGGCTACTGCACTGGATAGCATAGCCCCAGAGATTTAGATCAGGATTGACAGAAACTATTTAAAAGCATAGCAAACTCGTTGGGGTGGGAAGGGGGAGGCAGCGCAGACTCCTTGGGTGTAAATTCCTTCAAGAACTCGCATTTACCCCAGCAGTCTTGCTTTGGCTTTCACTATCGGGCCATTCAACACATAAACCTACATGTAATTACATCCTTTTTTTTTTGCTTATACTAAGAAAATAATAATAATGGGTCTTATTTCTAGATTGCTTGTTGGGGACCAGGTATTGTATCAGAAACAATAACACAAATAAAATCTTCTAAAAAAGGTTTCTGCATATATTGCTTCACTCATTTTACAAGTATAACAATTGAAGCCAAATAAATGAATCTACTCTGGTTTAGATCTGTTACTTGCAGCATTTAACATTTCTCTTATATCCATATATTTTACCTTGCAATATACTCTAATAATCAAAGTCAGATAAAGTATCAGTATTAGGTCTCCTTCTATGAAAGTAGAACATGTTATGTATAATATTTCATTATGTAAAAGACATCTTCACTGCTTTCCTGCCAAGATTTAGCTCTATTATTCTTTCTGTTTCTTCTGGTTTCTTTATAGCAAAGCACCAAAACCAATTATGAGAATGAGAAAAAAATTTGATCTGAGAGTTGGTATCAAAGAAATTCCCCTAGATATTTTGGATCAATATGCAACTAGAAACAAATAGGTTGGCAGAGAGAAAACAAGTTTCTTTGCAGAAGGACACAGGGCTGGAGTGTTTGATAACTGGACTATAGAATGGCTAGGTCTGAAAAATCAAGGGTTACAGGATGGAGAAGACATTCAAGTTTTACAGGAGAAGTCTGCTAAACCCAGTCCTTCATTCTGAGAGGTACCAGAACTGAGACTTTTAAGTATGACACCATTTCCTCTGCAATGATGAAGAGTAACGGTCTCGACCAGCAATCCACCAATACTTACTGCAGAGCACTTTCATATTTTGCTCTGAAGCTTTTACACCCAGTAAAACATTAAGGTATTTATGATCAAGTGTAATTCAGCCAAGCTGGTAAAGTATTATCTTAAAGCTGAAGGCTTAATAACAACTCGGTTCAGAGACTGGCTGTCACCAGTAGGCAGAGAGCTACTGTACACAAAAACACCAGTTTGTGTGATAAAAGCTTGACAGCCTTGCCTACACACAAACCAAAGAAAATAACATGCCCGTGACAGCTACAACAGCAGCAATTTTAAACTTCTCACTGATGAAATGCACTTTGCAGTCATAACTCTTGCATAAATCTGGATGTCACTTTTTTTCATGTTATAATTTTGTGATCCAATGGATCATTGTGTAGACCCTCTACCTGCAAATGAGCTCGATAATGCAGAATGTGCACAAATCATTGAGCTATCAGTGACATCAGGGGTTTGGCTGCTGGGATTATTAACAGATATTTTTTCACCTAGAAGCACAGACTAAAATCAATCATTCTGATAACTAGGCATGGCATGAGCTGTCTGCACTTTCATTTCAATCTGATTAATCACATATACACAGACCTTTACCTTAAAGGAGCAATTGTTCACATTTAATCACAAAGAAACATTCAAGCATACCATCAGACATTACTAAATTTAGCCACAATTTATGCTTCTTGTTTTAGCAAATATGTTTATAATATGGGTTTTTGCATTTAAACGCATTGTTTCATTCATTTTGCAAAACATTAAAATTGAAGCTAAGTAAAATAGTCCATTGTGTTTTATACCATTTATTATCTATTTGATGCTTTTGAAGTTTCCATTATATTCATATTTTATTGCACAATTTATGTTAATAATCACAGTACAGGTAAATTATTAGCATGTTTTCTGCAGTAAAGTAGAACATACTAGATACCAGATTTCATTATTTTACATGTCCTATTTCTTGCAAAGATTTGGTTCTATTATCGTGTCAATTTCTACTGGCTTCAATATTGCAAGAAAAAAATACAGTTGTGGGCACAGAATTTTTTTTCAGTCTGAAATAGAGTTGGGACCAAGTAAATCTCTCTTATGATCCCCCAACAGTGTTCCCAGGAAATACAACATTCCAAAAGGCACATCTGCCGTTACTATAACAACAGAAAGGCAGACTCTAAATAGAGAATGATCTGTACTTGAGGGCAGTCCACATACCAGGAGGATTCTTGGGTTCCTCTCTGAGAAGCAAATGTGAATTTTCATTAAAAGAAGCAGAACTTGAAGAACATTTTGATGTATGAATGGGGCATGGGGTGGTCAGAATTTCGGGAAGGCAGAAGGGCCAATGAGATTTACAAGCTACTTCTAGACCAAAGCGCACCTTCTATCAGAGAAAGCAGCTATTAGAGCTGTAGGAAAACATCTTATTGCTGAGATATGCGTATAAAGTTAAGAACTGGCCAGGGGTGACACCAGACAGAAGAAAGAATCACCCTCCGGTTGTCTGACCTAAGGACAAATAGCACTGCCTTCAGATGAAAAGGAAGTCGCTAGCCGAGGAGTCGGTCCATCTAAGACTTTGCTTTTTTCCCCTGCCTTAGATTCTGCTTCATTGGCTTCTTCTCATGTCCCTGACCTTCTTGGTCTTCCTGTCCATCTTCTCATGCCAGACTGAACTCCACTGGGAGTCCACCCCAGCTGGTCTGCCATTCTAAGGAAACCCTATCAGGTATCTAATCCACTTGCCATCCTTAGTCTTTTGGTTTCAATTTCTTCCTACCTGAGTTTTAGCATGGCCTTAACATGGAGTTTTTCTGACCCTCCCTGGATTGAACTTTTCCCTTTTATGGTCAAAATGGGTCATTAGTTGATTCAGTCATTGTCCAGTGGGGGAGATTAATGTCCAGCAGTAACTAGACAGACACATAAATGGCAATTTCTAGAAGTGCTTTGAAGGAAATAAGCTAAACTGAAGGAAAAATGGAGTACCATGAAACTCCTTTTGTAGGTGGTCAGCAAAGATATCTCTAAGAAGGTGATCTTGAACTTGAGATTCAAGAAGAGAAGTAGCCAGCCATATTAACAGCATGTACAGAAACTTGCAGCACAGAAAAGAGGCTGTAGCTGTAGAACAGAAAAATGAAGTGGGGCTTCTCAGTAGTGAGCTACAGGTAGAGGCTCATGAGATGAGGCCCAGAGGTAGGCATGGGCCAGATCATGGAGAGATTTGCAAGCCATGGTGAAAGAGAATGGATTTCATCCTAAGTTTCTTACACGGCATATAGTCTCAAGACCTGAACAGACTTTTGGGACTCATTCCTTCTGTCAGGTAGAAGGCAGTTCTTTTGCTTTTTATCCATGTACCAACTTTTGTAAGTCAACTTGACTAATGTTTGTTTATAATTAGTGAGTAAGCTGCTACTTTAATATTGTGAGCCTGAAAGAGGCCCCTTCAAGGCATGGTGAATTAACTGATGTGAATAAAAACAATGAATAAAAATACCTCTCTCTTTTAATGAGAACAGCAACTTATATTTCCCTGGGCTTTTTCAGTCCCATAAGACCTTTTAAAGCAGAGTGAGCGTGTTCTGGTTCAAATGCTAGAAACATAATCTTGTCTCTCTCTCATTGGGTTATGTTTTGAAAAGCCATTTTAGATCAGTCTTTCTGAGTACAGAAGTTCCTAGCAGCTGTGGCTAAAACATACCTACCACCACTGCTAGGTTAGTCGTTTTCCCGGGAGGCTGTTCTCACACAGAGCCTAAAGGGGTTGTAACCCTTTATCTGACACATGGACCCTCCAGCTCCAGGACTGTTGATAAAGAAGCCCCTGAGCTTGTTCTGCGAGGACCCAGTTATCCAGACTGATCTCCTTGTAAAAGGGTGGGTGAAACGCCTCTTCTCTAACCTGGCTTTATAAACATTTCTAGAGGGGTCATAAAAAGTGTACCACAGGTACTTTCTGAATTATTCATATGTTCTGTCTGTACCACTTCTCAGGTATTAGACTCCATATGTTTACTACTCACTTTACAAAGACGCAAAGCTGTGAACACTGGATTTTATTCCAGTTCTGTAACTAGTTTGTTTTGTGACTAAGTAAAAATTGTTTCCTCTCCAAGTAATATTTTTGTTGGCCAGATGACCCCTATAGCTCCTTCCAGCTCTATCCCTCGGTGAATCTCTATCAATAGGGGCTCAAAAATAATGCTGATATTAGTTACAGCAGGCTAAACTGCTATTACAAATAGACCCAAAAGTGTAAGTGCTCAAACAAAATAGAATGTATTTCTCTCTCACACAATGGTCCAGGACAAGTGTTCTAGATCAGCTGACAGTTATGTCCCCTCCTTTGATTCAGGGAACTGGTGTAATTATACTTGGCTTCAAGGTCACTCTGCTAATTACGCTTCCAGCCTATCAAAAAGGGGACGAGTTGAAGACAAGGGCCAGCTTATCCTGCAAGATAAATAAAGTAAAAATGACACACATCTCTCCCTCTTTCATTCCTCTTGCAAGAGCTTAAACATATGGCTGACCTAGCTGCAAGGGAGGCTAGAAAGTACAGTCCCAGGCTGGATCCAGACAGACCTCCATTACTAAGAGGGGAATGGATTGGGTAAACAGCAATCTCTGCTATATGCCTAATATCCGTAAGGTGCTTCAAAGTCTATAAAGCTTTTCATCTACTGGATTTTTACCACAGCTTTGTAAGATAGTTATTAAGACCTCCATTCTGCAGAGGTTAAACTATGTCCCAGAGAGATTAAGCAAACTATATGAGGTCTTACAACTAAGAGTTAAGCTAAGCTTCAATTTTAGGTCTACTGGTCAGTGCTTTCTCTATTATAAACACTACATTGAAATATTTGCATAGGAAGTAATCATTGGCATAAATCTGCATGAATATGATGGGGTCTGAAAAACAAAGAGGTTCTACTGTGAGAAGCAAAGTGGCAGAAGCTGAAGTGTGCCACAGACCCAGGCCTGGTCTCCAAGTGTAAAGAGGTCTCATATTACTATATTAAAATAAGTAAACAACAAAGACCTACTGTATAGCACAGGGAGCTATATTCAATTTCTTGTAATGAACTATAATGGGAAAGAATCTGAAATATATATATATAGATAGATATCTATATATCTGAATCACTGTGTTGTGCACCTGAAACTAACACTGTAAATCGACTCTCTTCAATAAAAAATAAGAATTAAAAAAAAAAGAGGTTGCTGGATAACCTGGAGAGAATTTAAAAAGTGAACTTTTTTAAAAAAGGAAGCTGACAGTTTGTAATTGAGGCATGCACTCATTTTGCTCTCAATTTCAGTCTAAAAGCACATCTAAGGACAGAGAATTGCAAGAAATACTGGGATTGGAGGTAAAAGCAAATCATTAAAGAAGTCCACAATCTAAAAATATTAAAAATAAAAGATACATAAGGTCATCCCACACACAGAGAAGTGGTTTTTGTAGTGGCACAGATTTACAGATCCCTAGAGAAAATAATACATATCTCTCTACCCTCACCCATCACACACACTCCCAAATCATTTGCTGCTTCAACTATTTTATGCTTGCTATGAAAATCCAACCATAAACTGCCAATAAAACCACCCTCACGCCTTTTGAAGGAACAGTGAAGCAATCCCTAAGCACAACTTTGAAAAATTATACCTGGGTTCTTCCTTAGTTTAAGCCAAATTTCTATGAAAATAAAGCATCTCTTAAGAATGGATTAAGTATAATTATTCCCAGTTTTCGTCTTCAAAAAGAATTGAAATTGTACTATTTCAGGATGATTTCTCTCCCAGCTCTCTCCTTATTCACATTAATATGATTTCAGTTTAAAAGTAAAGGTCCCCTTTCTCACAGATCTGTTCAAAATTGGTCATTTTTTAAAGGGACAGTAGTTTTATGGATGATCAACTCTATATACGAAAGGTGGTGATGGGTCTCAGAGCTTGGCTGTCATTCATAAAGCATTTCAGATGAATTCTCAGGGAAGGGATATCAGTGAAGCTCACCAAGTCAGTTATAATATACCACCTATGACAAAGTAACATATTATTTCATACAGCAAGTTAATACAGTTCTGCTGTGCCCCTTCTGAGAAGGGTAGGAAGGCTTATCAATGGTTACGATTCCTTATGGAGAATTGCAAGAATTATGCCTCCCTAATTCCTATCATGACAAAGCTCTTTGCTAAGTCTCCTGGACATTTTCTCCTAATTCATCTTTATTCTAGACACCCAGGGGCCTTGCAGAGACAGTCTGGCTATCTTTTGTCATCATTTAAGGTAAGCTGGGAATTCTGCCAAATTGTACCACCATGGCCTTTAAAAATTCTAACCACAACCAACTTACTTTAGCAATTTTGAGTGCTGTTTTGTTTTCATATCCAAGTCTGTTATCATTGCATTATATTTATTGAAGCACTTTTGTGTTTGTAACACTGAATTCAGCAGATAACAGAGTAGAAAAGAGACAGAAGCGGAGAATTTTTACAATCTAGAGAAAAGAAACTAAATCTACCTCAAAAGCTAATAGCGTTTTATAAATGCAGTCCGTCCTCATGCTAATTTCTCTGGTCTTTTGTTTACACAAGAAAGCTCCAGGCTGGTTTATGGTGTCACATTTATCAGCCAGTAGAATATAAGCAAATCCCATCACACCGAAATTCAGTCACCCAAATGAACCAAAATATGGATTACGGTATCTCTTTATGCTGCAATTTATACTTAAAAACAGAAACATAATTTTAATGCTCAGCAAATACAAAAGAAAAGCAAACTGTTTTTCTCATGATTCCTGCTTTGACTGTCTCATTGTCTTAGCCCTTAGGCTCATCAGTAACTACGTAAAAAGAAAAAAAAAAATGAAAAACATGATCACAAAATGACCCAAAGCCAAGAAAGTGCAGTTATGGTGTTAAGCAGACCTCTTTAGATATTCAGATCATTCAGTGTTTCCTCAAAACTCTGCAGGGTCTCAAATATTTCTGTCCTTACGAGGCTTAGAAAATGCCCCTTCTTTATTGTAACAGCCACTGTTTTTTATAACATGCAGCTCTTTCATTCCTTTCTTCCTCCCAAGAAAAAAGCAAAGCCTTATCTCCAGTTTCAAGATAGACCAAGTTCGAGGTGACGGCATCAGAAAGGAACAGTGCCCATATTTACTGAACTTGCTCAGGGTCTTATAAGAACATTCCAAGACCAAGGGTGTGATTTTCCCACTAGGGTAATCTGGGCAGGTATGTTAAAAACATATCTACAGCAACTGCAATTAAAGGAGCCTCCCTTTTAAACTTACATGACACGGAAAGAGTGTATGGGTGAATATAAAGTTTCACCCTATAAAACAGAAAAGTCTGGTTCTTTACAATCATCCCTCTGTTTCGTTTGATCTCTTTTTCTTAGTGTATCTGCCCATTAGAGCTTCATCCATTCTTATCTAAATTATGTCACCCTTTTCACTAGATGTTGCAGTTCTAAAAGATCTTTCCGTCAATTATAAGAGCACAGACTCAACCGTCACTCATCCATCCATTCATTCACTGACTATCACATGGATAACAAATTAGACACACACACATGCACACAATGTTAAGGTTTGAGGACTCCCAATACACAGCACTCTTCTTCCCTGTCTAATTCTGACCCAAATGAGAAATAGGACAAAAGAGTAATAAATGAAGATCAAATTATCATCTTTTTTTCTGATAAAGCTGCAAGAGGAGACTGTGTCGAATACGCAGACAAGAGGATTTCTTAATGCCAAACATCAGACTTAGGGAAGTTTATGACCCAGCCACAGGAGGCTCCAAATGACCACAGTCCTCTCCTGTGAGCTGCAAAGCTCACCACGTAGCCAAGGACAATCCAGAGCACAAACTCACAGACCAGATTCTAACAGAAAGTGGGGAGGAAAGGGCAGAGCTATGCACGCTCAGTTCCTTAAGCCCAAATCCTACCAATATGGCAAGTCACTCCTTTCCCCGACGTGAGCAAGCGGCTGGAACGAGGCCAGGAGCATCACACTTTGCAACACCCCTTCAAGTGGATGGAAGGACAGAGTAGGGCATAAGTGCCTCCCATCCCCGCAACATCCCCAAGGTTTTTTTTTCTCTTTTAGCCATTGAGTTTCATTGACAACCAGGGGTGTGGGTCTCCCCGTGGAAGAAAGAGATGTTACTGTCAGGACTTGGGACCCTGCATGCGTGAGGACTCTCCATGCCCAGCACGCACTGCTCCTTTGCAGATACTCCTGGCACCACTGACCCCAGAAGGTTCCAAATTGGGCAGAGCCATACACCAACACTTGCTGTAGCCCCGGGTTTGGCATTGCTCACCCCCCACCTTCACTCAAATGTCACTTTATCAAGGACACCTTTCCTGACCACCCTATTTATTTAAAATTAACTGTGTGCACCCATCTCAGCAACCCCTACCCCCTTTCCCTACTTTATTTTTCTTCAAAGCATTGATTGGCACTTGACATGCCACTTCACAATTATAAAAAAGTATTTGTTATTGGCTATCTCCCCATTGTAATATAAGCTCTTTGAGGGCCAGGCTTTATGATCACTTTGGTTATTGCTACATTTCCAGTGCCCAGAACAGTATTTGGCAGCTAGTCGACACTAATTCATACTTGCTGGATGAAAGAATGAATAGAAACAGTCCCTCATCCAGGTACAAAGCACCACAGGGTGCTGGAACCTGCAAGGTGAGACTCCCAGGAGTCCAGCCTCTTCCCCAAAGTTTAAAACAATATGTCCCAACCATTTCATCGTCTCCAAAGTTAATCTTGATTTTATTCTTCGATATTCCTTGGCTGTGCACCAGATGTGGATACTCTGAACTGAATTAACTCCTCAAACTTTAAAGCTTTTGTATAGAGAAGCAGGGCAGAATATATGGTCTTTGGGGACAGGACTTTCCAGAGAGAGAGAAAAAGAGGACGGGGTACAGCTGTACATGCCCATTTCTTCACCCAAATCCTCTCAGTCAAGTCATTGATTCCCTGCTTGTACCCTTATTCCAAGGGGCAGAGAAAGTCTAGAAGTATTACAGGATGGATATCCCCCCATGTGGAAGGAAACATTGGATGGGGGAATAAATTTCCCCAAATCAAATAAATTCCCCAAACCAAAAATGTTATTTATAGTCTAGAGAATTTATGATATAGAGAAACAGACACATAAACTGTTAATAAGAAAAATAAGTTATGTAATAATATTGGTATAAAGTGTCATGGGACCATAAACGAGGAAGTAACCAATTCCATTTAGTTTGCTTATACCTGCCAGTGTATTGTAAACTCAGTTTTTTAAAAATATTCAATATGTAGCTACTAAAAAAAATATTTGTCCTAGAATAATTCCTTAATTTTTTAGAGTCTTTAATCCATTTGCATAGTAACTTCTTATGTATTGTCTCAGTGAACTTTCACCTCTCCCACTTGCCACTTAGGTAAGTGCATAGCCTCACACACAAGCGCAGGCGCAAATACACAGGCACTTACACACACATGTGTACACACACACACACACACACACACATTGTCAGAGGTCTGTGGTGCTCCCCGCCCCTACCAGTGATCGTTCGTTCTTCATTTAGTCATAGCAGTCACATTTATCTGGACATCGTCCTTCCATCTAGATGTGGTCCCAGGGCATAAGTATAATTGATGTACGTTAACTATCAAGGGATTGGGAAGAGTGACTTCCTTCCTCTGCTCCTTCTTGCCCTTGGGAATGTGGCTTTCATGGTTGGAGTTGGAACAGCCATCCTGGACCAGAAGGTAATTTTGAAAGTAAGGCCACACCTGGCAGAACAAAATGGAAGAAACTTGTGTCCCTGACACTATGAACTGCCGTACTATTCCTGGGCCCTCCTTTTAACTTTTATATGAAGAATTAATGAAACCCCAGCTTCTGATAGTTTAGGATTTTAGGCAATCACAGACAAAAATTAATTCTAGCCCATTTCCCCATCACCACTCCCACCACACACGCATGCCTATGCTGCCCCATTGTAGAGATCTTTGTGCTTCCCTTTGTTTCTGGCTGGTGTGCTGAAGATATCTTTCTCCCACTTATTTCTAACCTCTCTTATCCCTCCTTTGAGCAATCACCTCAAATGTCACTTTGCCCCCAAAGCTTTCTTCCTCTCATCCCTGGCCACCTCCTCATACTCCCCAGAGCAATTTCTTCCAACTTTGATAGCTCACAGTGTAATTCTTGATTGACTTACCTTCTTGTCAAAAAGTCATAAGCTTCTTAAAAGCCAGAATCAAAACTATTTTACTTGGTATCTGCAAAGTCTAGCCAAGTGCCTGATGCAAAGGCACTGCCTTCAGCACATACTGGATAAAGTAAGGCAGTGTAAGTATTAATATGCCCATTTTACAGATAGAGAAATTGAGATTAGCCATCTAAATTAATATTTAAACTGTGTTTTCCTACTGTACTAAGATGCATACAAATTTTAAAATAATGATGATTTCAGGCACTTGGATATATCTTTCTGTTAAAGGCTGTAGCTTGTTCAGAAGTGGACCTCGGCTTAAAGGAATAATTCATGAATGCCTGCTATGTTAGTTTCCTTCACTACTTTATTTAGGGCTGAAATATATTCCACAGTCCTAGAGAGTAGCTAAAGGACACACTGAGTAAGGGGGAGGGCAAGCTCAGTCTCTTTAAGGTTATGCCAGTCAAGTTACTTCCCTCATGTTTATTCTTCTGCTTCTGAGCTAAGCAATTTGTGGCAAAACTTTTAGGAGGTGATTGGTAAGTACTAGATAAGAACTTTTATGCAGCTGCAGCATTCAGCATAAACAGATTTTAACTTTTCCTGCATGCTTAGACCCCAGTGATCCAACCTGTAAATTTATTTAAATGATATGCAAATAGGTTCATTACCAGATGAACTGAAAATATAATATTTTATGACATGCTATAGCCTAACAAATTCAAGAGAGACACCTAAATCTGTGTATGAAAACTGGAAGACAATTATAAACTCCAAGGTCCACAGCACTTAGGAAGGAAGTTGGCAGGTTTCTCAGAAAAGGTCTACCCCCTTCTCTTTCTGCTCCTCTGACTCAGAGAACCTGGCCACATGGGTATTAATGCAACCAGGTGATTAGTAATGTTCTTCAGGATCTGCTCTCTGACTCTGCAATTCACCCATTCATTCCCCGAGAAGTGGATGCTTCACACAGCCAGTGTGAACCTTTGTAAATAACTCAGACCATTTCACTCCACTGCTCAAAGCTCTCCAGTGACTCTCCTTGTCACCAGAAGTAACATCTGAAGTCCTCCCCACAGCCCACACAGCCCTACATGGCCTGGGCCCTGACTACCCATACTGCTCTCTTCCTTCTGCTCCCTGTGGCTCATCCCACCTCAGCCTCCCTACTCTTTAGGGCTGTTGCACTTGCCGTTCCCGCTCCTGGGAACCCCCTTCTCCACACATGTCATGTCTCACTCCCTCCACTCAGTTAGGCTGTTTATGAGCAGAGAGGTCGTCCCTGATCACCATTCTGAGGCAGCAGCCTCCATCAATTCCTCCCCACTGGCCTGCTGTATTTTTCTTTACAGCAATCATTATCATCTGACATTACATTAAACATCGATCGATCCATTGAATAATCTATTACTTGCTTTTCTGTTCATTTATTATCTGTCTTCTCCATGGCAATATAAGCTTTATGAGGGAACAGGCTTTGGTTGCCTTCTTACCATTGAGCACTGTGCCTGGCATGTAATAGACTCTCAATAAATACTGACAAAGCAAAACAAAGTTCATTAGACAACTACCTAAGCAGGGTGAGTGTGATTGATGCTGTCCCTGCTTTCATGATATTGACAGTTGAAATGGAAAACAAGCGGCTACTATTTTTTAAGCATTCTGGGGAAAGTTATTTTGCCTCTGGTCTTAAAGGTTCCCTACAAGTGTTAGAGGAACTACATGTCTAGTGTATTATTTGGTCTTTTATGTAGAAAGTTGAAAGAGCAAAATATTCTTTAGAAAGTTTATTTCAGCTCTCTGTTGGTTCTATTTCTCCTTTATGGTTTCAGCTATCAGACCATTAGGTAGGCAGAGATAGCTAGTATGTCACGTGGCTTTTCTCCCAGTTAGTAAAAGAGAATTTGAGTAATTTCAGTGTCCAGTTTTAGAGTTCTCTTGGCCAACAGAGCAATATTAGCAATAGATAACTGAGTCTCTATAAAATACGTACAGAATGCATAAAACAATATAAACAGCAAAGAGAACTCAAAAAGTCTATATTAATGAATATGATAAAAATTAATGCTTATTGAGTATTTGTGTTCTAAGGACTACAAAAATAAATGCATTTAATCTGTCACAATAATCTTAGGAGTTATGATCTTTTCATACAGGAGGAACCTGAGGCATAGAGGAGGAACCTGGCCACAGCTTGCCCAACGTCACACAGTCATTTAAGTAGAGAGGCAGGAATGGCACCTCTGTGTGGCTCCACGCTTCTATCTGTCACAGCTGATGTGCTCTGTAGCTCTTCTGTCTACCTTGGCATCTTCACCTGTGGGCACACTCCCATCTTAAGGCACAATCTTTGTTTCCCTTTCCCTTTCATGATTCTTGGGACTATTCTGCTGTTCTGAGCTCTGCAGTGCATCACGTAGCTGCTCTCCTTAGGTGGCTGCTTCCAGCTCTTGGACTCTACGTGACATTGCCTTTCCCTCTGATAACACTGATAGAGTATGGAATCTCTCTGTCAGTCTGTTTCAACCTGATTCCAGACACATCCTGATTTAGACTTGAAAGTAAGATCTCTTTATTAGCCGTTGAATCTCTCAGTTACAGCAACCAAATTTTCCTCTACTGGTGAGAGCTGGCAAGTGATGTTGGGTGAGGAGACCTTTCACAGCATGCCTTCCCCACCACCATCCTGTGCCTGGTTCTAATCCTGCTGCTTCAGGATGTGGATCCACCGACAGCTCTCTCTTGGCTATTCAACACATCACATGCAGAGAATTCTTCACTTTCGCTATTTTTGGTGGAGGGTACAGAATGGCTGGCAATCTTGATCACTTTGGTCAAAAATTATTTACTGGGATAAACAGGCACATTTGAAAGGTCAATATAACAAGCTAACAAACTATTAATCTTGGCAGTGCTGCTTCTCCATACTTTGAGGTGAAGACCTTCACAGAAGAGAGAAGCAGAATTTTACATCTTCCCCACATTCTAAGAGGACATCATCTCACTATCAATTAAGGAAATGAATCTTACTCATTTCTAAAGTGCACAAATTAGTCACCAAAGCAAAAGTGAAGATTTCTCTCTTTCTTTTTCTGTTACACACAAGGTAGATAAAAAATACTTTTGAGCAACAATTCAATACACTAGAAGTGGAAAATTACAGATAAAGTTTGGAAATGTTCATGGACTACAAAATACCAGGAAGGAAATCAATATAGTGATAAACATTGATCATAGTTGGAAGAAACTCATATTTATAGTTCTTTTCAAAAAATAAAACATGCTCCTCAAAGATAAAATTCTTCAAATATAGATCAAAAAATGTGATTCAAGCAGTTATTTATTTGCTACTGAATTATGCTCTCAAGAAACTGATAGGTTACATATTTCAGGCCCGTGCCTGACTCTATGCATCTGAATCTATTGTAGAATCTTTTAGTTCAAGAATCACTAGAGATTGTGTAATCCAGGCCCTCTGATTCTGGGATAATGAATATTTAAACCACCCCAACCAACAGATTACCTATTTCATATCCTATGTTAAAGTCCTCCAGGGATGTAGAGTAAAGGCAAGGAGATTCAGGAATTACTGATGTCTGTAATAATGACACAACAGAGGTGGGAGTGTGGTGGAATAGAAGAAAATGAAGGGAATGATAAAGCTAGAAAGTTTGGAAATTTTAATGACTAAGTCAGACAGAGAGTTCATTATCTGAGAAAAGAGCAGAAAATATACCTCACCAGGGATAGGGGAAAGGGATCTGTAGAAGTAAATTTATCTTATAATGTAAGAACTCAGAGCAGGAATCCATCTATATGGGATTCAGACAATAAGGGTGCTGAGCAATCAAGCAAAAGTGGAGGAAGCAAGTTACCTACTGCTGTGTAACAAACCACTCCAAAATTTAGTGCCTTAAAACAACCACCATGTCATTATTATTGTACAAATTTTCAGGCCAGGAATTTAGGCAGGGCTCAGCTGGTGACTGTTCTGTTCTATGTGGTATCAACAGAGGTCACTCAGTAGTATTCATTCCACTGGCAGATTAAGTGGCCTGGAGGATCCAAAAGGATTAATTCACATGTTAACCCTCTGGCAGGGATGGCTGGAAGGGTGGAGGACACCTGTCAGGACACCTGTATATGGGCCCTCCACAACTGTCTCAGGGTAGGTGGACTTCTTATGGGACAGCTCAGAGTTCCTGGAGTGTTCCAATAGGGTCAGGAGGACATTTCAAGGCTGCTATGGTTATGTTTGTATCCAAGTGGAATTACAAGCAAGCAAATAGACTTGTGTAAGAAGTGTGTGTTCATCTGTGATCCTGGGGGCTCACTGAGTATGAGAGAGCAGAACGAGTGTTCCAATAGGGTCAGGAGGACATTTCAAGGCTGCTATGGTTATGTTTGTATCCAAGTGGAATTACAAGCAAGCAAATAGACTTGTGTAAGAAGTGTGTGTTCATCTGTGATCCTGGGAGCTCACTGAGTATGAGAGAACAGAACGAGTGAGGGTGCATGGAAATGACACACTTCAGCCCCTTCTGTGTAATAGAACAATTACTGATTACTGAGTGCCTCTTTGTGCTGCTGGTCCATGGTATGTACTGGAGAACCCCAAAAAGCAAAATGGTCCCTACCCCTAAGGAGCTTATACTCTGTGGTAGTTAAAAACAGTACTGTAGACCTTACAGGAGAATTTATGAAATTTTAGAAATTCAGAAGACTTACCGATAAGGGTGTGATTAATTCAGTTAGAGTTCAGAGGAAACTTCATGGAAATACACCACCTAAGCAAGGTTTTCATGGAAGAGGAGAAGTTTGTCAAGTTAAACAGAAAAAGCAAACGGTGTGCAAAGACAGAGGAGACTGAAGAACCAGGGTGTGTGTGTGTGTGTGTGTGTGTGCAAGTATTTTAATGTGTTGATGAAGAAACGGTAAAAATAAATTCAGAGAGGAAGGCAGAGGGCTTATATTTTTAAAATAATCCTGCATTCTATGTGCTTGATTCCAAAAGATAAGAGGAAGACGTAGGGTTTTAAGCAGAGGTCTAACATGATCAGGTTTTATGTTTTAGGATGATTTTTCTGGACCGTTTCTCTGGCCCTGACCAGGCCACCTCTCATTCTAAGAGGAAGGTAAAGGTAGTTTAGCCATCACTCAGAAATTCTTTCTTGTAACTAATATCTTCCCTCGAATGGTGAAGTCTTTCCCCTTTTTTTTTTTTTCTTTTCAAAATGGCCCAAACGCCGACTGCTGCATGGAGAGCTGCTTGGGTAAGAGTAAGCAGGACAGCATCCAGCTGACCCAACAGGAATCTGCATACAAGTTCTGGAACAGGCCGTGCTCCTGTGCCCGCGTGGTCACCGAGCCTTTCCCTCTTGGTTGGCTAAGAATGTACTCTGCAGCCCTATTTCCTGCTGTAAGAAATATAGACCTGATGGGAGATGCTCTCATTACAGCTTTAAGACCCCCCTGCCCTATGAGTTCTGAAAAATCAAAACAGAAAGAAATGTTTGGGCTCTGGCAGAGAGCAGGTTCAAACGCTTACATTTTTTTATTATAGAATTTATTTCAGTTTGACATTCTTTACATCGTTGTTTCCTTCTACCATGTTATAAATCCTTCTTGGGCCGGAAACCACTTCCAAACCCTTCAGCAACTAAGCTGCCCAGCTCTAAGCCTAAGAAATCAGGCCCCCATGGGCCAGTATCATGAAATAAGTTCTTTATATTAGAGCAAGATTACTTTCCAAGATTACAGAGGACTCTGTACATAATAATATATGGTCTTAAATGTGTGTGTGTGTGTGTGTGTATATATATATGCTTTTATTGACAAATACAGAAGGTTTGAGTGAAATAACTATGAAAGCTGGGCATGTAGAATTTTATTAATTTAAAAAAACAGCTCTAACAAAAGATGGAGATTAAGTCTGTATTTAGGCAATACCAAATCACTTTTGAAAGCATTAAATATCTCACTTATGAAAAAGTTCTTAATTCTAATTTTCTTTCATCACCATAAAAAGTATTGTATTTATTACTCAAATTAGCCATTTTAGGAGAAATAAGAGCAATATATTCAAGGTGGACAGATGGAACAAGCAGATATTAATCATTTATAATGCACAGTCCACTTCAATAGATGAGAGAGCTGGCAGCTCGGCCCAGCTCCGTAGGTGACCTGAGCCACGGTGAGAAAGCGTGGGTGTCTGATGAGCTGGAATGGATTTATCATGCCAGACACTTTTCTGTTTGAAATATCCTTGCAGCTGACCCCTTCAAGGCACCTTTTATTACAGGAAAAAAAATTGCATTTGCCTTCAAGTACAACAGAGGATGCTTGGTAGAAAATTAATTTTATTTTTAATTAGGAGCTGTTCACGTCATCTGGTTCATATCTCATCCTGTCAGCACACCACTGTCCTGCATCCTACATAAATAGCTGTTTTTACCAGAAGAGTTCCTTTCTGGCAAAGATATATTTCACATAATGCCTATTGTGCCATGCATGGGTTAACACAGTTCCTGAATATCTTATCCTTATATTTCACGCAAAAGAGTCCTGGGAGAAGTAGAATAATATTTTGACATGTAAGTAAAAAAATAAAAGAAAAAACATTTTAAAGGAATTTCAACCATTAGAATGGTAGACATCAATTTCTAGCTTACCATTAGAATCACCTGGAGAGCTTTTAAAAAATACCACTTCCCATATTGTAGCCATAGGTATTTTTCTAAAAGTATGTCAGGAGAGTCTAGTGTGCAGCCAGGCTTGAAAACTACAGTGCCATAGATTCTTTGCAGGTATGTAAGTTATAGAGAGAGAAATTTGAATATGCAAATTTGAAAAATATTTTCCCTATGGCCTATTTTATTTGAGGCTCTTCAATAATATGTACAATACTACATACATCATTCCGTCCACATCAACTTAACTTTAACAACTACTAGGAGCCCATTGTAAGCAGGACACTTTATTAGATGCTGTAAGTTTATGTGCAATGGAGAAAAGTTTACCTCAAGCACAGCAGAATTTACCAGAAAACTAATGAGTCAAATTTCTGGAACTTCAACTCCACAAACCCCGTTAGTAACAGTATGTTGACATCATCATATATTTTTATACAATCTGCAAAAATCATATAGTTTCATCACTGCTGTCTCTTTCCCTCTAACTTGTGCCTGGTGGTGTCACAGTGGTTAGGGACACTTTTGCAGCAAAGGGGAAGTTTAGTTGAGGATACGTTTAGTTTTGGTTTAGTAGAACGTATTTATGTGGCCTACTGTCATTTCTGTGTATATTTAAGTTATTGCTAGACTTCCTAATATAGGAATGGCTTGCAAAAATATTCCTGTCACCCATGAGCTGACTCACCCAGGCTAGTGACATGAAATTCCAGGGCTGACAAAAAACTCATCATGACATTGATGAAAAACTGGTTAATGAATGTTGTCAATTCTAAGGGAATTTGTGATTAGTCACTGCACATGAAAAACTTGAAATGACCTGAAGTCTTACAGCCCATCTCTGAAACTTAGGAAGCTTTCCCAAAATCAAAAGAATTCCAATAATGTAACTGACATTACCAATAACAAACTTTTAAGATGAAAGAAACTGTTCATACCTTTCAATAATGAATGCTGGAGGGAAGATGGGATTATCTTTTCATTTTGTCCATTGAAAATGATTTTGCAAAATTGTTGTCAGATTAAGAGCTAGAGAATGCAGGCAAAAAGTGTGTCCGGGAAAGTGTTACAGGTATGTGGCAGGAAGTTAGATTTTTTTAAGTTGTTATTAGCTTTATGGACATTATGATGTCTATGAACCTTGTAGATTTTCTAAAATTTTAATTTGTTGTGGTTTCTTTTTTCTTTCTTAACAAGTATTCACTTTCATATAAATTTTTCTATTTGTAATTTTGAATTCTTTTTCTTAAAGAGAGCCTCTCAAAACTTCAGCTTCCTCCAAGATCCACCCCTGCCTCCGGAAACTCATAGGTATTAGCTCATAACGACTTGACCTAGAAACCAGCCATGTGGTTAAGATTCTACCTTCCTCCAAAATTAAAGCATTTGTTTTCCAAGGAAAAGAAGACAAATAGTGGGAGGTAGATGCTCCTGGCAGAGGGTAAGGTCTGTGGGAACAGAATGCAAAGACAGGGACTCCTTGGTCTGAAATAATGAAGTGTTACAATATTAAAATAGTGTTTATCACATTATAGATACAAAGTGGTGAGCAGTTGCCAAAAACAAATCACACTGTAGTTTGAATTCACAGCAGAGTCATGTATTGAATTCATAGTAGAGTCACCCAGCCAGGCGAAACAAATTGCAAGGGAGAAATTAGTAATTTGCATCATACAAGTAACTCCCGCCCTCCATTCTCATGCGTGACCATCAGCCTACCCGTGAGTGTCATGTAGGACCAGATCTGCTGGTCCTTAGTTCTCAGATCCCCAAGGGCCTCACTTGTATAGTGTCAGCATCTTCCTAGGCTGAAGATGAGTCTCGTGTTTTCAGGTACCTGTGTTTTCATACAATGTGGAGCCTAAACAGAAACCAACTTTCTCATCTGGCAATGCTGATCATTCTCAATTTTTGCCTTTTGTCCTGACTTTTCAACCTGAAATTTCCAAGTACATAAAAATGTTGAAAGGGTAGGACAATGAAAATCCACTTATCCAGTTTATACAGTAAGTGTTCACATTTTGCCTTATCTGCTTCATCTTGCATGCTCTCTATTCATCTCTACACCCTTACTTCTATTTTTATATAACTGTGAAAAGTTAGTTACTTACCCCTTCAAAATACAGCTCCTGAAGCAAGGACATGCTCCCAATATAACCATGATACCATTATCATACCTGACAAAAGGAACAGTGACCCCCTAATATAATTCACATGATCCATATTCAGAAGTCCCCAGTTGTCCCTAGCATAATTTTCAGAGCTAGCTTTTTCAAATAATGATAATCAGGTTTCACACACACATTTAATTGATATGTTTCTTTATTTTTTTTTCTCCCATGATATCAACTGTTTAAGAGACCAGGCTCAATATCTTACAGGAGAGCCCACATGCTTAATTTATCTGATTGTTTCTTAACACTAATTAATTTGTTCTGTTGTCCCTTGACTTTCTTGTAACCAGAAGATGGGACCTATATGCTTGATTAAATGCAAGAACACTTCATAGGGGATTCTAAGTACTGACTTCAGAATTTAATCTCATAAAACGCAACTTGACTATATTCTCTTAAGTCATCCTCAGTAGAACTCTGAAATTTACATCCATGGAATTTCTATCTTCACAGATAAAGATATCAAAACTGGGGGAGATTACATGACTTGCCTAAGGTCATACAACAATGAAACAATTGAAGATCACAAATAAACAGAATAACAGGATTTATGGCTTGCTTGTTTTAATCACTCTTTGTTAAAATGGGTATGTTCCTGAAGCTTGAGAGAGAACTTATTGGAAGAAACAGAGATCAAGGGACTATCTAAGTCACTTGAACTCAGTGGAGCCAGAACCAGGAGAGTCATCCCTGACAGCATCCTCTCTCTGACCTGTCCCAGCCTGTTGGTCCCACTTCCAAAAACAGATCTGAAGTCAGTCCTCTTTCTCCATAGCCCAGTCAGCTCCCTCATCCAAACTCCAGCCTCTCTCACAGGGGCAGTTACCATGTCTCTCTTCTTCCCCTTCCACTCTTGGTTCCCTTTAGTGGTTCTCCACAAAGCTACACGAAGAATCTGACTGTGTTTCCCCTCTCCCAGCCCCACATGCAGCTTAAACCTCGCTGACAGTCTCCCATCATACTTCTTACAAGGTCCACAAGTGGTGACGGCTAGTAAAGCTCAGCGTGGTATGACCTCTGTCGCCCTCTCTTGATCAACTGTTTGCCCTTTTTTCTCCCCATCTTTTACTCAAATGACTGCACTTCTTTGAAAAGGAGCATCGTGCTTTCTGTTGCCCTTGAACAATTATTCAACTTGTTCCCTCTGCCTGGGATGCTTTCTTTCCCCTTGGCTCCACCACGCAGCTACCTGCATGGAGCAACTTCCTAGTCTTCCTTCTGTTCTCCAGTCAAATGTCTCTTCCTCAAGGCACGAATCTTTCTTGACTTTGCAAACCCTTTTGGGACCCCTGTTACCCCCTATCATCATGCCCTGTGCTTTACTTTCACAGGTCCTACCATCATTTGTAATTTATATTTAGTTTTGATATTACTCTCAAGAGACTGAAAGCTCCATGAGGATTGAGACTGCGATTTCAATCCCTGACTCAGCCCCTAGAAGGGGCTTACAAAGTTGCTGTTGAACAAATACTGTTCTTGAAGAACCAAAGGAACATACAAACTGAAGTGCTTACAGTTGAGCACAAAAAAAAAAAAGGTAAAGGACACAAATGTCATAGCTTAGAAGCCTGGGCCATAGCATGGGTGAGGCCCAGGCACACAGAGGCCTCTCATGTACTTGCAGGACAAATGCAATAAGAGCAAGGGGTCTAGAACTAAGCAAACAGCTTATAAACCTCAAAATCCGCTGAGAATATGGAGAATCCCAGTGTTTGTTGAGGTACTGTCTACGTAATGTTCATGGATGATCCCATTTAGTTCTCACAGCTCTATGAAAGCATCATTATTACTTCCTTGCTCCAAATGAGGAAGCCAATGCTCAGAGAAATTATAGTACAGGCCAAGGTCATCAACCTCTAAGTGGCAGAATGGAATTTAAATCCAGCCTCAGCTCCCTTCAATGCCTTGAGCATTCCACTCTACGCTACTGTCATCTAATTATAAACTGAAACCTTGTGCCCTGCTATCTGCATGGTGCCCACTGCCCTCCCCTTCACTACGCTCCCTTCACAGTCCCAAGGTACCCATCTCTCTGTCAGTTTGGAAAAGATGCAGCATTTTCATCTTATTTGGTTTCAAGGATTAGTTTGTGATCTGTAAAACAAAAAGTTCCTGTCCAGGGAAAGATCTGGTTTCCTGGACCTGCCCCAGGAGCTGAAGGGAAGTTTTCAGGGGTCTGAATCACACCAACAAAGAGGGCTAGAGGTGGTGTGGGCTGCAATTTTCTTCCAGGTAGTCCCAAGTTCATTCTGCGAGTGGGGGTGGGCGAGTGAGAGTCAGACAAGAGAACCAAGAGAGGAGAGAGAGAAGAATATACATTTCCATTTGAAGAATCCCATCCTGACCTTGTACCTCTTTCAAATTAGTATTAATGGTTTCTAATTTGAAAATTATCAAGCTGAGAGGCAAAGGTCAAGAGAAAAGCTGTATTGTGAGTTTACTTCAAGAGTGCTGCAATGCTCAAAAGAGAATTATTTTTTGTTGTTTATATGCCCTTAGGTTTATTACTTGTTCAATGCAATCCAAGTCTACACACACACATAATTTTTTAAAATAGCTTCCCTATTTTTTCTCACTTTGCAACATGAATTTAAAACTTTCTTATGTGAGATATGTCTTAGCATCACTCTAGCTTCCAAATAGGACTGTTTCAAGAGAAAAATTTCCTATATATTCAAGCCATTTCTCTGGCATGAGCCCTGTCCCTGGATCCTACACTCCACTGAAGAACAGAGACAAAAATAAGGAAACAAAGATTAGTAAATACAAGTTATAAATGCTATAAAATTTTTAAAAGATGGAGAGGTGATCTCTCTAGAAGAGGAAAGATTTATCCGTATGTGAATTATTTGACTTTATGGGAAATGAATGGTTGATATTTAATATCAGGCTTAAAATCTCAATTTCTTGTACCAGATCTCACTCTCAATTCCTGTTAATTCTGGGAATGCAAACCCAGCCCTTCCTAAACTCAAGGGCCTGAGCTCTTGATGCTCTTCTCCTTGTTGTGTCTTTCACTTCTTTACTGGAGCCTTTCTGGTAGCACTTAAACTTAAGTCATTCTCTCTTATCTCAAAAACAAGCCAACAAACAAACACAAGCTATGCTGATCTCTAGTTATGTCCCCCTTTTCCTCTTCAGCCAAACATCAAACTGTGTTCGCTGTTTTGCTTCTCTCTCGCATTCTTTTATTAACTCACTGACATCCGGCTACTTGAATAACTCCCTACAAGGTCATTAAACATCTCCCTACTCCCATGTTGCCAAATCCTTAGGACACTGCCCACTTTTGATCCTATGTCTTGCAGTATTAGGCCCTCTGGATCACTCCTGTTCTTTCCAAACTCTCTTCCTTGAGTTTCTGTGACACCAGGCTCTCCTCCCCTCCCTAGCCTGTTTCTGTTTCTTCTCAGTTACCCTTTCTCAGGCTTATCTTCCTCTGCCTAAATCTTAAATGCTAATGTTTACTAGATTCCTCCCCAGGCCCCCTTCTCTCCTCGTGCTACAAATTTACCTGATGGACTCCTCCACTTCCACGGCTTCTGGCACTACATAAATGTTGATGTCTCCCCAGCCTGCATCTCTGGATCTTGCCTTTGAGTAAGAAAAATATCTCAGGTTGAATCCTCCTTATGCTGTGTATTAGCTGACTGGCTTGAGCATCCAAACACTTAGTGTCCCCCATACTCTCATTTTAAAAGTACACGTAACAACCAAACTTCACTTATGTGGTGGTTGTGAAACCTATCACAATTAGTGTGCCTGGCCCTTTCTCAGTCGCCTCCTCTGTAAAATGAGGAAACCTGTCCATATCCTCTGCGTGGACCTGTCTCTACTTTAAACTCAATAACCCAAGGATAAAAGTAGAATGAAAAATAAAGACTTGTAACAACATTCTCCTCACGTTATTGAGGGATCATTTGCCAGTGTCCACTCAAAAAGAGGCACCAGCTATGATGAATGTCTGAAATAAGTCTTATGTAAATCCACTCAGAGGAGGAAAGGATTTCCCATCTTGCTGATTGAAAAAGAGTAAGGTGAATCCACATTATGCTCACATCGCAACTACATTATGTAGAATGACAACCACTGCAAATGCCAGTCCCCCTCCAGTGCTTCTAGAATAGAAAGGGCTAGCATTTCCTTCAAGAGAGCAGTGCTGGAACAAAGTAAGTACTTTACAGACAGATGATGTTGGGGAAGGACAAAGGTGAGCGATCTTAACCACACCCCTTGGATCCACTTTAGTCATATTCTATTTAAGCAGAAATACTCTGATCTCAAAAGTCTCCCCCAAAATACTGCATGGCAGAGTTTCATTCTACCCTGTCTAATTCTGAATGTATTCAGTCCTCATTCACTCAGAAACTCCAGAAGTTATTTGTTCAGTGACTACTTTTTCCAGGCACAGTGCTAAACACACTATAAGACAAGATCGTAAACAAGACAGACAGGATTCTCATCCTCTAGAAGATGCATTCTGGTGGGGAGAGATAGAAAATGTACAGGTAAGACCTAAGTATTGAGAGGAAGCTAGCCATGCGCACGGCCAGGAGAGGCACATCCCAGATAGAGAGCCAAACCCAGAGGCAGGAAGGAATGGGAGGAAGGCAGCGTGTGTGCCTGGATCAGACTGAGGGAAGAGAGTGTGGAATTGGAAGAGATAAAAAAGGCAGGCAGGGGCCAGATCCCTTAGGACTTTACTGAGTATCTACCTCCACGCAAGGCACTTTTCAAGGAGCAGAGAATTCAGTGCTGCTTCTATCATTTCCACAGTATTTTCAAAAAGTGGGTCAAGAAATCAGTTTAGTGGCTTGTGATCAACACTGGCTAGTGACATAATAGAATAAGCCAGAATACTAAATATTTGAGTGTATTACACAGTAAGGATGGATGAGTCTTATTTTTGCAGCCTTCACGTCACGTATGTAAGCATGCACGTGCACATATGTACTCATTAAACCTCAGCACTGCTGATGTTCTGGACCCGATGGTTCTTTGTTGTGAGGGACTGTCCTGCACACTGTAAGCAGGTCAGCAGCATTCCTGGCCTCCAAAAGATGCTCATATACACTTCCAACACCCAGGTGGGACAACCACATATGTCTCCAGACAGTGCCAAATATCTCCTGGTGAGCAAAATCTCCCAGGTGAGAACCACTGTACTAGTTGTACTCTGTCTCTGACGATGCATCATAATCTTTAAATTTTCAAAGCAAACTACAGAATGAGATTTTATATTCTCTCATGCCCCTTTCCCTCCCTGACTCCTCCCTTTGTCCCCTCTGCTGTCTTACTTCCAGAAGAAAGAAGGCTTCCTCCATTTCCGTGCCACCTGCCCTGTCTTTCCATCTCAGCCACCGTCTTCTCCTCTTGGCCCTTCCCAATTACCTCCTCTTCCTCCCAAAATCAAGACCCAAACAACTCTCTAAATAACATTTTGGAAATCCGTGGATCATTATCTTTGTAGATGGGGCCCTGTGGGAGAGGCCCTGTGGGAGAGGCCCCGTGGGAGAGGCAGCAGCCTACACCTCCTCACATGCTGTGCTCGCCTAATGAGTACCAAACAGGTGTGTGCCTCTGTATTCGGGACCTGTCTCACTTTTTATCTTTCTCCTGGTCTTTCTTTATGTATCCTGTAGGTATATTCAGAAACCAGAGCTTGTGGAAAGAAACCTTATCCTCTGGCAAAGCGTTGGAGAGGAAGGAGTGGTTGTAGCAATCCACAAGACATTTAAAAATATATACTAGACTAAAGAACACAAGAAGCACTGGCAACCGTGGGGAGCACGGAATGACCTAACAGGTCTTTTCCATCCCTGACTTCTTTGCTTCCCCTGTTCTGTGATGCCTCCCCGCCCCCTGCTGTGTGCATCTGCTGTCTGTCTCACACTTGCCCCCTTCCCCTGCAGAGCCAGGTCTCTGTTACTGACACCAGGTCCCTCTCCCCCAGGAGGCTGCTGACGTCCCCCACTTTGTGCAGCCACTGTGCCTTCTCTCTCCTCTCCTGCTGTTCATGTGTCCACCATCACTCTCTCTTTCCATGAGTCCCCATCTTGGCTCCTTTCATATAAGCTAGATTGTTTTCATTTTTCACAGTCTCCATGCACAGAATCAGCTACTTTTCCAGTTCCCCTTCCTTCCTGCCCCACACTCTCTAGTCTCTAGTTGGCATTTTCCTTTTTTTTCCTCCCTGGAATGAAGCTTTCTCTTTTATTCTCCACAAACCCATACAAACACATGCAGACACATACTTCCTCACCCTACATACTCTATAAACAGGCTGGTGGAAAAGAGGCTACAATGAATAGTTATTCTTCTTCCAAGAGCTTTTGAAAAAATGCCACTCTTTTCAAGCTTGCTTGTTCTACACGCGCTTGCTGGTTCATCTCTAGCAGAGCATAGGTGTCTAGAGAGGCTACAGGTCACACCCCTAGTCCTGGATGCTCAAAGTGGCCAGACAGTAATTTTGAAGAGACAATATCACTAGCAACACAGGTGGTCCAGGCGTCTAAGACTCTCCGGTTAAACTCTTGAACTTTGTACATGTTGAGTTTTCCATCTCTTTTCCCCACGGCTCCAGCAAAAGCACCATTAGGCAGACTCCACTGTGTTTCCCTGCTCATTTGCCTGTGGGAGAATGGAAAGTCTTTCAGATAGGCCATACGTGTAGCCAGTGCGTTTCTACATTTGTCCGCCAGGACCCACCAGACAATGATAAAACCATGGTGTATTTGTGTGGATGTTTTGGAACATTTGCACCCATTATTCCCTTAGCAGCTTATAACAAACACAGGAGGAAGGAAGAGGAGGACCAAGGAAAAAAACGAAAGCAACTTTAAATGACTAACTAGTACAAGTAGGCATCCTTAGGGAGTTTCATACATGTAGTCTCATTTAACCCTTCAGGGCAGCCATCTAGAGTTGCTATGGTGATCCATGCTCCCAAAGACTAAGGAATTGGGGCTTATCCAGCTGGTGCAGGGTGGACTCAGCTTCATTCACTTATCTATTCAACAATAATTTATTCTGAGGTTTGACTGTGAGCCAGGCACTGTTTTAGGCCCTGCGTTCCATGGGATCTCTTTGCTAAGGGAGCAAAAACCTGCATACAGATACATACAACCTGCATTACCAGCAATGAGAAGAGGACAGAAAACTAAAATCACTCTCATTCATGTGCAAAGAACCCAGACCTATAATGGTGTAAAGAGCACAATTATATGTACCATGGTTATCAAATATTCTGTCAGAAATGCCTATTTTGAATTGTTTGCCTTATGTGCCAGATACGGCCACTACATGAAAGAATAACCTTCTAAGCTCTGAATAAGTCTCAGAGAAGAGACACCTTAAAATAAAAACCCGGCTCAGAGCATGAATGCAAAATCAATGGCCTGACTGGCTCAGCTGGGTCACCTGGCCCTGGGATGCACACACACCTGGTGGGAAGCAAGCCATCCTGGGTGGCATCTGTCCCCTGAAGGGCAGCATGTGATCTGTAATAACCTTTCCTGTCAGGCCAAACAGCCCTTGTCTGTGCTTTCTAACTTTCCAGTGTTTATGCCTGTCTCTTCTGGCCTGGAAAAAAAAGGGACTGAGATGTTGTCTTTCTATTATGGGGAGGAAATGGCCCTCACACTGGGGAGGGAGAGGTGAGCAGAGCCTTCCACGTGAACCACTTTGGAAACACAGGGGCTGTGCTCCTGCACATCCCCCCGCTGGGTCCCCACAAGCAGAAGCACTGCCAAAGGGACTCGACAGCATTCGGATCCTATAAAGAAGCTACTTATAAACTGCTAATGGGGAGCAAGATAATGAAGGGAGGCCAGGAAGTGCTCGACAAAGTGATAATAGGGAAATTATGACATCTGTGGCCCCATTTGGTCTCTAGTCAATAAAGCACACAGCCCAAATAACTCTCCCATTTCCCCAGAACTGTTGGAAACAGGGCTGGTCCCTCTAGTAGGAGAGGTTTGGAACATAATATATGAAAACCTGTGTTCCACCCATGGCTATCATCTCCCCTCACCCTAAACAGCAGTGATTGACTCCCCATTTCACAGCCCTCATGCCTCCTATGTTCACCTGCTTCTGTGGCCCTTCTCCACCGTATCTGTATGCAGTGCAGTACATTTTTTTCCTCTAAGACCTAACTTAAAAGAAGAGGGTTGCTCTCTTTAAAATCGCATTGCAAGCGCTCATCTGAGCTTTTCGAGAGTCTACCGTTTAAGATCTCCCCTTTCTGACCTAGTCCAAGAACATAGTGCTTTTCCTCTATTGTGAGAGGAGAGGAGCTTCTTAGCTCAGGAAGAGTGAGTTAAACACTGACAACAGAGAGCGTCTTTGGAGAGCCCTGGTGGGGGGGAGCCTCGCATACTGCAAGCAATCCTATCTTCGGTCTCACAGACTGAAATGAAAAGCTTTATTTTAAAAGAACAAAACTCAAATACAAAGGCTCGAGGTTTAGGGCTGGGGGTGGTGAATAAGCCAATCATTTCAGCATGAACATGTGGAACCAACTTTTTGTTAATAAAGATCAAAACATGAGTAATGGAGAGTGAGTAACACAGAGTGAGTAGTCACCTGCTGTCATTATGCCCCTTCAGATGGATCCTGGAATAGGTTTGCCAAATTAATGAGAATCAGGATTGTTGTCATATAATTTCTCATCTCAGTCATGCCTAAATATGTAACTAATCAGCTAACACAATCATAATATTTCTTCGACTACAATCTGAATATTATTTAACCAGCCATCAAAGAAGAGGTAATAATCCCACATTAAGGGAATGTGCCTTTAAAACAAAACTCAAATTGTGAATGGTTTCTCCTACAAATCTACAGAAGATGTCACTTGAAGAGTGACATGAACTTCGGAACACAAGCACCCTCACTCTCAAATTTGATATAAAATGTAATTCTCCACAGAAACACTGTCCAGAAAGCTAATAAGGGGCCGGCTAGAGCTAGGGCTTTATTTTACTGTGCACATGCCGCCGCACACACCACCTTTATATACAAACTCTTCTATCACAGGTGTTGGAATATTTTTTGCAAAACCAAACCAAACAAAGAATGTGTGAAGAAAGGATTTCTTAGTAGAATACATAAAAATGGATATAGTACTAACATAGGAAAAGGAACACAAATACATACAACTCACACACTTAATAAGGGCTTGATAGCCAAGAGATCTGGGAAGAAAGCAGAAGGAAGAGAGGAAGCAGGGAGATAAAGTATGAAATGTCTGACTTGTCTGAATGACAACAGCCATTTTATCTAAAGTGGTTATCATGAACAACTTCATAACTGATGCACATTTTACTGGTGCCCTCTCACCCCACAAAAAATGATTCTTGAGTTTACTGAGAGAAGCATTCCAATGATGATAATCTTACATATTCACGTACCTTTTCATTCCAGCTGTTATTTATCAAGTGGTGATATCTATGCTCTCCCAATGCTCAGCCTCAGAGCTGGATAGGGAGATGAAAAGCAGAGGGCCAGATGTGGAAGACAAGTCCTGCATTAGAGTAAGAAGTAGGGGTGCAGTAACTAGAGACTGTCTCAGACTAGGAAACAAAGAGGGAAAGCCAGGTTGCCATAAAAGAGGGGAAACAAGAAGGGTGACCCTAGAATAGCTATAAAGTGACAATTTCCTGAGGGAAAGAGAAAATGACAAACTGTTAGTCTAACTAGATTCTAGCCAGATCTTCAGACAGTTTAGGGAAAATATTCAAGGGCTAACCATAGATACAAACTGGTAGCCTAAGAGCCGGATTCAGTCTGCAGACATGTTTTGTTTGGCTGGTACAATTTATGTAGCTCAGAATTCTGCAGATTAGGCTGAGCTCAGCTGGGTGGTTCTCTAGTCTTGACTAGGCTTCCTTCTGTATCATCAGTCACCTGCAGGCTTTGCTGGTCTTGGCTGGACATTGTCACATCTCTAGACGAGGACAACTGTGCTGACTCAACTCTGGTCCACATGGTCTTTCATTCTCCAGTAGGCTAGCCGAGTCTTGTTCATATGGTGGCTGGGCAGAGCTTCAAGAGGGTAAGAGGAAGCACACAAGAACTAGCACCTTATCACTTTCACAGCATTCTATTTGCAAAGTAATTTATAAAGCCAATCTAGGTTTTAAGCACGGAGAAATAGATTTCATCTCTTGATGGGAGAAGGTACAAAGGCCTTTCACAAAGGGGAGTGAATATTGGGAGGCAAGAACAATTGCAGCCATTTCTGCATGTACTTTCCCATGTCTGGTAACTAAGCCTACATTCCTGAGTGGCAATAATTATCTGCATCCAAGTCATGGTTGCACCTTCCAAGTGACTGTGCCCACCAAGGTTCCTGGCACTGCTTATTATCTCCCTCTTGTTACAACCAGCCAATCTGATACATTTACCTTTCCTGCTCATCCCCTATTATCTTCTCATCTTATTAAGGCAACAGAAGGGAAGCAAGTGAGCTAATAAACCCTTCCTTGTATATTAAGGAATCTATCCTTTAGATGTATTTCTTGCACTTTTTCCCACATAACAAAATCTTTCCTTTCAAGATCATCTCTCTTGACTCCACTTATTTTAATACTTATTTTAATACATTCTGACATTTAATAAGAACTGCTACCATTTCCAGGGGATAAAATTGCTCACAAAGATTCCTTTAAGGCATCACGCATGGCCTATGTATGGCACATAAGGATCCCAAAGCCAAAAAGGTATGGCTGATTAGTCCTACAATAGCACACATCTGTCCACTGATAAGAAGCAGAAAGACTAAGCATATTTCAAAAACACTTTTCAAAATCTCTGGACTAGAAAAAGAAATTATCCAGATCATAAAGTTCCTAACCATCCTCCCCTTCTTCTACTGCTGGTTGTATCCTCAGTGATTTCAGGCAAGGGAAATCACTTCTGCTGTATCTGTGGTCCAGCCATGGAATTCCAGCACCAATTCAATTTCTTTCTGCTCTGATCCTCTCACCTCCAAGTGTAGAAATCATATACTCATCCTTCAGATTCAATTCCAAAGCTACCTGAACCTCTCCTGATTTCTCTTTCTCTCCTATACTTTGTAACTTATACCTTCACTAGATATTCTGCCATATACTTAAACTTGCAGTTTTTATGTACCCATCTCCCCCTCTCTTCACTTGTCACCCAGAAGACTGCCATTGTCACTGTACCTTCCAAATGTCCAGGATAATGTTTTCCATATTGCAGACTATGAAGATTTGTCAGAGGAATAAGTGAATACATGATTTTAATCTTGGTTTAACAACAAGGAATATCTCCAACCTTACATTAATTTACATGGCATGTTTTTCTGTTTCAAAATGCTAGCATGTGCATCACCTCATCTTATCCCCCACAGCAACCACCAAGCTTCAGTAAGAGGATTATGATCCCATGTTTGGATTAGGAAATAGAGGACTAGAGCAGTTAAATGATTTGTCTAAGGTCACCCAGGTAATGACCGACAGGCTAGGATAAAAACCCAGATCGCTTGGCTTTAGTTCGGTGTTCTTTTTTCTCATGGACTCAGTGAGAGCACTCTACTTTAAAAATTAAATATAAACTATATGGCATTGGGGGAAAGAGGGGCCTCCAAGAAGTCAAAGGCCCTTAGGAGGACACAGTGCCTCAAATATTCCTTTGGGCTGGCTGCTACAGGTGTCCGCTTGGTTGGCAATGAACATAGTCAAAGGTCCTCCCCACATTGAGATTCCTACTGACAGTTAATCTTAAATAGTCTAGAAAGGGAAAGTTGCCAGTTCCCAAGCTCATTTCCTCCTGGCCTCCACAAACCTAGTGATTTTTCCTGGCTAAGATAGGTAACAAAACAATAGAAGCTTGCATAAAGTCCTTCACCATATTTTCATTTAAATGTAGTCTCAAAATATCCCTGAAGGCAGGTTAATGTCAATCACATTTTACAGATGAAGAAATAAGGCTCAAAGAAAGGTTAAATGACTTGGCCCAAAGTCACAGTCAGAGAAGAGCAGAGTCAGGACTTGAACCCAAATGTGTCTGTGAATCCTGAACCACTCACCCGCTGGCTATAGGATACTTTCTAATATTTGTCTCCATGAAGAGCTCAAGGTACTTCGAAAACAGTCTGTAGGGAATGCAATCACTTTTCTCTGCTTTTTCCCTCCTCACGATCTTTCCTATAGTTGCTGGTGGCTTAATGCCAACAATTTTACTCCCTTGGTCAAGCAATGTATCTACCTTCAGAGGTTGAGTGAGGCAGTCAGGATCATTGTCTTGTCTTGTAAAGTAGGACTGATGAAGTGAAAGTGCTTCCTGGGACGGTTGTGGGATTGAATGAGATCATTTTCATAAATGGCTTGGTATCATGCCCAGCATACAGTAAGTTCTCAATAACATTGATAATGATGACAATGATGATGACAATATTACTGATGCATTCATAAGAAGCTACTAACTGATGAGCTTTAACACTAAACAATCTGGAAGAAAAGCATTTCTGTGAAAAATAGTATAAATCAGTCATCTCATTTGAGAGTCAGCGATCACAGAATGAATGTAGAAACCATAAAATGATTGTTTTAGGCAGACTGGGGGATTAATGGTGTGTGAATGTTTGTCACCGATTCATTTATTCATTTATTCAATATATATGTTAGGAACTGGTGATGCAAACATGAATAAGAAATAGATTTGCTTTCAAAAAGCACACAATTTCAAAATAGAAAATATTTGGCACAAGGTAAGAGATAACATTTGTTAAATACATAACACTGTTTGAAGAACTTCACAAACATTATGCCATTTAATACACAGCAAGCCTCTGAATTAATTCTATTATTATCCCTCGTTTTACAGAGGAGGAAACTGAGACAGGTTAAGCAACTCACTTGAGATTACACAGCTAATTAGTGGCAAAAACAGAACCCAAACCCAGGGAATCTGATGCAAAGCCAGCATGCTCTTAACTACTAATCTACACTATCTCTCCATAGAGGCTCAATAAACATATTTTGAATTCAACTAATACTTGCAATAAGAAAGCTAAATCCTTGGGCAGAAGTGTCCCCAGGATGTGAAAACACTATAAAATCAATATAGACGGCCTCTCTCCGTCTGGGGATAGGGAAAGGGATACCCTGATGCACTGCAGAGAAGGCTTCACAGTGAGACAGGAAGGGGGCAGGGCACAGCCCTTCAAGGACTGCTACAGCAATTAACATCAAAATGGTGGAAGATTCAACCCCCAGTAGGCCTTGAGGCTCAAGATGGTGGGAGATTTAACTTCTAGTAGAACTTGAGCTTCATTATAGGCCCACTGTAATATATTAACATGGTGAATAACATGCCCCCAGGTGCCTTGGCAGTCCCAAGGCTAGTCACAAAAGGTCAAAGAGCGGGAAATGGACAACTTCCTGGGAATCCCAGCCCCTTCCCCAGGCTAGTCAGACTGGTCCTTCCACTTATTTGCATTTGAAGCTACCAAAGCCCATAAAAATGGGCAACATGGCCCCTCACATTCGCCCCTTCTCTCTCCACACTCTATCTATAGAGTGTGTACCTACTTTTAATCTGAGCACCCAACCCCCACACCTCATGGCTTTTCTCTTGCCTTTCAATGTATGTCTCTGAGTAAATCTACCTTCACTCAACTGTGGCTCACCCTTGAATTCTTTCCTGCGCGAAGCCAAGGACCCATACTTGGCAGGGCACATCCCAGGGGCTCAACCGAAGCCTGGGACACAGACCTTCTCACGCCCCACATCTGTTTTCCTGCATCAACAGGAAGGTCTCAGGGATGTTCCTAAGGAAACACTGATAGAGAAAGGAAAGGGCCTTTCAGGGGGAAGTTACAGCATCTACAAAGATTCAAAGTTCCCATGGAAAAATACATCCAGGATTCTGACACAGGAGGCCTGAAACATTTCTCTTTACTTAAGATAGGGTTAGAGATCCCTCTTTCAAAATGGACTCAAGGCTCGCCCATCAAAGGGTGGGTGCAGGGAGCAAGGATTCTTCCAACTGTCTCATCCACTCTAGCTATGAGGAACTCTCAAAGCCTACCCAGGGTCTACACAGTGTCTGTGCTCAGTGCATATTAATGTACACTGAATGAATGAATAAGCGCCCTTTCCCAACTGGACAGGGGCTAGAAAGGAAGTGGGAACAGGACCTCTGAAGTAAGAATTTGTGCCAAAGGTAGATACTTGTGGAGACGGGGGATAGGGAAGGAGTGACAGGGGGAAAACCGAAACTTGAGTGCCAGGATTCCCTTTACTATCCAAAGTGTTACAGAACCTGTTCTCCCAAGCACCTCTCTGGCCCCAGGGAAAACCAGCCGACTTTTCTTTCTGCATTCTATTCTACTACTTCTATTTTTTTTTAAATCTTTTACATTGAAGGACAAGGAAAGTAGGAAAAAAAAAAAAAAGAAAAGCTCTACACTCTCCAAAGCACACTCTACCCCCACCTAAGCCTTTTCAACAGCCCTAGGTGGAGCCTTCACTTATAAACTGCAGAAGAGAAAAACAAAGGCTGAGATGCTGATCCTAAATCTCTTAGCTCTCAAAGGACTGTTGGAAGATACATCTACATTTCAAAGGAAAACCAGACTCAACTCCCTGAGTGTTTATTGGAAGATCTGAGTTAAGAACTTTAGGATAGAGTCTGGATTATCAGGAGAAATTGGGTTTAGTCTGCAGAAAGAATGGGAGATGGACACGTGCTCAAGGAAACCTTTGGAAATAATGAAAATAGCCCGTCAACCTCTGCGACTATGTTTGTGGACCCCTAGTGGCTAAGGAAATGGAAATGGAAACTATCTTTCTAGTCTGAATGGCTTAGCTAATGCCTGCCCAGGCAGACAATGGCACCAGTCAAAAGTCCAGCCGTCTCCTCCAATTAATGTTTACCACAGCTCCTAGGACCTCATTCAGTGCACCCAGAACAGATACACAACCAGGGTCGCTGTGTCCGGTTGTGAAGGTTGTAGTTATATGGGTAGCCCAAGACAACCTTGGGGAATCTCTTGTCAGGAATTATGCTTCTGTCTTCTGGCAGACAGATTGCTCTGCACAGAAATTAAGTTCAGTTACAGAGAAATAAACACAAGTTTCTTGCACACTGGAAATTCTGAACCAAGATTCATACCTGTTACTCATCCTCCCTATTCCAACAGCCTGAGTCTGTTGAACTACAGGATTCACCATCTTTCAACCCTAATAACCTGTCTCTCACCAAGTATTGTCACTTTAGAAATGTTTGTTTGGAGTCACCTTTCCCTCTCCATTTCCTCTAAGTTATCTTTGCTCCTAAACTGTTATAATCCATGTCACCAGAGATATTTCTGTAAAATGCAGGTTCCTGTGTCTTAGGAATCAGCCTCAACAGGTCCAAGCCCCTGAAGCACTATACTCCAACATCTTCCTGCAGCCCCTCATCTCTCGGTGCTTCACAGCCCAGATCATATGCATTCTCCAATTTCCTTTTAGGTGCTCATGGTGTTTTTCTAGCAAGAGTTTTTCTTCCTTGAGGGCAAGAACAACGTGTAAACATTTTCAACGCAGGAAAGAGAAAAAAGAAATAAGCATATTACGTGTCAACCACAGTGCTAGAGAGGTTCCCACATGTGTTCTCATTCAATGCTGACAAAAACCCTTCAAGGTAGGGTTTTAGGGTATGTTATGTCAAAGCTCAATTTTCCAAATGTTAAAAACATAATTATTATATAAACATATAGTGAGAATGTGTCAAATTTTGTTTAGCTCATTATTAAGGAAATGAGCAGGATGATAAAATCAGTTCAAGAGTTATGAGAAGCAAGAATTATAGTCATTGGAGTTAGGGGGTGGAGAATGGGGGAAAAAAGAAATGCTGAGGAAGTGCTGCTAAGTTAGTTGCAAAATTAGTTAATCCTCAAGGCAATAAAATCATAATTTTTGTGACTATCCTTTCTGTGGGACAGAAATCACATCTTCTTAATTTTCCAGAATTGGAAAATATCTGGACCCTAATCAATTATGCAAACTGACATTTCCTTAGTCAGATGACCTTTAGGTGAACTTTCTAGAAAATGTTCTTAGCATGTCATTAAAAGATCACTTTTATTTTCTTTCTGCCTGATTTCCTGTTTTGGAACTTTTTCTTAACAGTACGTGTAATTTATCCCCATTTTATAGATGTGAAACCTGAGGTTCAGAGTAGTGAAATCCCTTGCTTATGACTAAAAATAAGTAGAAGAACCACATTTATCAGTGCTAAACTTTATCTGATTCCAAAGCCCCACTTTCTTCTATTATACTACACACTTAGGCATGTAACATACAGTTAGATACTCAATAAATATTTCTAAACTGATTGACACAAGAGTAGCATCCAAAGGCTAATTTTATAAAACTCTAGCCAACAACAGTTAATATTTGTCCCAAATTGCATAAATTGTTTATTGGCAAAGCTTACCCACACAGTAAAACGGAATTTAGATGATGGTCCTTCAAATCCAGGTCAGAGCCTACACTTTAGAAAGGCAAGCAGCCATCCTGATTGCCTCTCTACTGTAAGCAGGATTGTTGTAGATGTTGCAGATGTAGCACCTTAACTCTGTACCATTGTCTTTAGATAATCATTCAACATATATTTTTGCTCATCTACTGGACATCAGGAACCCTAGTCCCACCAGATCCACAATTCAAGTGAAGTTATTTTAAGGCATATAAAAATACATGTTTTATCTTATTTTGAGAGTTGCAAGATTTTATTTTAGGTGATAAGAAATAACCTACTGTTAAGTAATGATGTCACTTGCTAAAGACTGAAAATTGTCTTGATAGTTAGGAGATCATGTGGACTTCCTTTTTTAAAAAATTCTAGTAAATTCCTACCCTACTGAGGAATGCTATCAAAGGTGACATTTGGTAACTGGCAAAGGAAGAGAAACAATATTATTTTCCTTTTCAAGACAAATGCAGTGCATTTTCATTTGGAAAGAGCCATACCATTCTGCAGTAAGACATACCACTTTTCCTTTCTATATAACTTCCGTAAATCCATTACTTTTTTTCCGATCAAACACTGTAATTCCCATGCTGATTTGTGTGGTTGTAGTACTGCTTTCAGACAGCAGAGGTCACTATTAACAGATACACTGGATTGCCAAATTTTATGCAAAAAATTTGGCAAATTACATGCAAAAGAGCTAGAGGAGGAAGCAGTTTTACCTAAATTATGTACTCTGTGATCACTGCACAAAATGATCAATAATGTCACGCATCCTTTGAAACCCACCCCACCACACACATACTAGAAAAAAAGTTCTCAGAGAGACAATGTTTACTGGCATTCCACTGGTAGTCTACAGATGAAAAAATACTGGTATACTACTAAGGCAGAGGCTACTAGTTGTCTGGTTAACAATATATGAGCAATCAACCGATTATTCTCCTTAAAACTGAAATTTAAAAATCTGCATCTTTTCCTAGTGATAAGACAGTCATCAAAACGAAAATCATTACAAAATAGCTGCTATGTTGTTGATTTAGAAGTCACCCATTAGCCTGAGTATATAACCAAGATAAATCTGGCATTTGAGGTTCTCTACCTTTGGTTTGACTAATTGCTGGTAATAAAACATTCAAATCATTAAAAAAAAATTCAAATCATAAATAACATTTCAAGTCAAGAGTATAAATTCTACGTAACTCAACGTCTGAAGATTGAATTGTTAGCGTCCAGGCCCTAGGCCAATGGCTCTCAAGCTCTACTCTGTGTCATAATCACCTGGAAGTTCTTGTTAAAATACAGATTGCAGGTCCCATCCTCAGAGTTTCTGATTTAATAAGTCCAGAGTGGGGTCCAATAATTTGCAGTTCTACCTGGTTCTCAAGTACTGCTGCTGCCGCTGGTCCAGGGACCACACTTTGAGAACCACTGCTCGCTGCCAAAGCCTGCATTACACAACCAACACCACACAACACAACACCATGGCCAGACACAGAAAGAAGAAAAATGCTGCATTCTAGAGCTCAACAAGCCACCTTCTGGTTGGCTGGAACTCAATCTAATAACATTGTTATTCTGTTGATACTTTAATCATGTCTGGTGTCATCCTCTTCTTTTTCTTCTGCCCTTATCTCCATGTTATTAAATGTTTTACTGGTTATGTCACTGCTTCCTATCAACCTGTCCAGCACCTAAGTGTTGGTGCTGTATTCTTTATCTCAAGTTAAATAGCTTTATAACAGAATTATAATTTCTGGAACATGGAATTTAGGGCAATAGACAAAACATAAAGAGACAAAGAGAGTAAGTAAAGCATTGATTGAATGAGAAGAGTTTCATTGAGGACAAACAGAAAAGGCCTCCCTAACCTGGATTTTCTAAATATGGAACTGAGATCCCCCTCCTCTGGCCTGTTGTTTTGCTCTGTCATTAGCAGGCAGGCAGGATCTTGACTGGGCATTAAATAGGATGCTGTAATACGACATAAACTTCCATGCTAATAGGCGGAACTATCAGCAGTAAAAATATGGAGAGTGAATATAATGCAAAAGCCATAGCAAAATATCACTGACTCATGAATTCGTCTCCCAGTCTCCCAGAAATATATATTAATGCCTTTATAGTTACATTCATTGGGTCAGACGGAGGCAGGTGAATACCACAGTACAACTGAAGGGTCTTTTAGTGCCCTCATGAAAGAATTCATCTCATTTCTCAGGGCTCTGAGTGAATGAAAATAAGAAATTACAATGGAAATCACACTGCAATCTTCACTCTAGGCTAGGTTACAATGAAGGCTATAATAATACATAATAAATATGCAGCAAACCAGGCCTGTTAAAGGAGACTCTCCTGCCTTCTGCCGGCGCACGGCACACATCCATCATGGCTCGTACAATAGGCCAACTGCTCCACATTGCAGGCGCAATGCTACTCGCCAGTAATTACAGGCACGAGAATTTCCTGTGCACGGAGAGAAAGGAAGTACAAGTGCCTTTCACAATACAGGCCCACAGACACTTGCTTTGTATGCAAAACTGTCCTGTTATAACTGTCACCCTTGCCTTCTGAGATGAATATTTATAAAGAAACTTCTGGAACAACAACTTCATTTTAGACCCAGGCTGCAATCAGATAGGTTAGGTTTAAAGGGCCAAGACTTCAGAATGTTAGGACGTCCAGGGCTCTGATGACTGAGAGGCAAGATGAATTCTAACCATAACTTCAACACAGTACTTTAAAAATAATATTAATTCAGTTCACAGACTTCTCCAGGCAGAGAGAATTTGCATTTTAACTAATTCCCTTTGTGATAGATATCAGAAAGGGAGGAGTGTGCACCCATGATCGATGAAAAAGCCTAGAGAAATTTCTGTCCACTGGATTTTTGGGGTGGCACAGCATCTCAGGTCTGTAATTGTCATGTACTGTCAGCAGCTTGCTGCAAAGCACAGACCATATGGCATCCTCCAAGGATTTGCTACCATCTTTTTTTTTAACATGTGAGTCACTCAGTCACTCTAGCTCCTCTGTGGGATCATTCAAATAGCTGATCTCGACCAACTTAAAGGTGGGAAGAGCTCTTTGTCTTACTTTCTATCTCACTGGTTTGTGCAGGGTTGCAGCATTTTATCTGTGGCTAATTTAGTAGTACCTAGCTAACTGGCCTCCACTACCTCTGAAATAAAGAACAGAACAGTTTGTTCTGTCCACAGGGCATCTTGAAACCAAACAGGTAGAGTTACATTTTTATGTAAACAAACATAGCTTTTATCAAATGGCATCTTACATGAAAACAAATTGCAGATTTGTTTTTATTACACTAGCACTGAGAGATATGGGGAATGTCATCGATCCACAATCAGCTCTGCTTGGAGAAAGACAGAAAAATATAAAAGGCTCTCGAATAATTTTACCCTTAGTCAAAATCTTGTAATGCAATTTATAGAGTAATACTTTCCTTCAATCTATTTTTTGTTTTGTTTCGATCAGAACAGGAGGATGTCTACTGTAATTTTACTAATTATGATATTCTGGACACTTAACATAGAGCAAGGTCATGAATATCAGACTTCTTTGAGTTCTTATCTTTCATGGTTCACAGATCTCATCTCTTCTTTGATCATCAGGGCTGCTCCCAAATTGAATCTGTTTTTCTCTCCCTTCTCTCTCTACAGCCAACTATTTCATTTTGGACCAAGAGATTAATGAAATCATGGCTATAGTAAAAAAGAACCAAGTGAACCAAAGGATGATAAATGAGTAAATAAATTTCAAAGAATTTTAGGAGACAAAAAATATACCTAAGAAGGAAGGTAAATAGAAATAGAGATCTGGCAATTAAACTTGAGCATCATATATATTTACAGATAATGAAACAAAAGAGCAGAAAAAAAAAATCCCTCCAAAGAGAGTTTAACCCTAAAGGGAATCTTTCAAACACAAAAATGCTTTCAAAGCATTTTATTGACACAATTTTCAAGTTCACATTGAATAGCAATTAAAATAGTAAATGAATGCTAGGTTAGACTCAAAGTATGAGTTGAGTTAGGCATCGCAAAGACAGTTGAATTCAGAAGCAAGTAATCCCCCTCTCTCTTTCTAAACAATGGCTGTGGTTTCATTAAAATGTCTTCATCAAATAACAAATAAATGATGTGATATAGAGTGACACCACGGAGAAAACCATGACATTTTTCTTAATTATCCAGCTGCCTCAAAAAAGACACACGTTGGTCAAGGGTTTTCCAAATTCCAGGGGCTCTCCCAGATCTCCTGGTTGCTACTATCAGGAGATGCAGTGTACCAACATGATTTCTCATGGTTGTATGACAGCCCCAAGTATCTAGCTGCCCTGATTCAATTAAAGGGAAAACAAAAACAGAAACAAAAAGACTGGGGTCTATGTCCTGTTTTTCTGCCCTGGCTCATCCAGTGCGAGGTTTCCCCTGGCTTCCAGCCGCTGCGCCCCCTATCTGATGCCTCATCAGCCATCTCACAGCTGTTCTCAGAAAAGCCAGGGAGGCATCTGTTCCAGCTGAGAAGTAATGGGAATTTTTTAAGAGAAAGGGGAGCAAGGCAGCAGAGAGAAATTTAATGAGTATGCAGAAAGAAAGGTAAAAGGAAAAAAAAAAAGGCAAGGGAGTTAAGATGATGCTTAGTTACAGAACAAGCAGGAAAGGGTGGTTCACTAGAGCTGGTCCAAATGTTTTCTGAACCTAAGAACAAAATGCAGCAGTCAGTTGCCATCACTGAGACTGTCATAGGCACTGGAGCCCTCCTTTTTTTAAGCAACTAGCCTGGACCAGGAGCATTCAGCTTGAATACATCCCGAACCCTCAGCCCTGAAATTAAAACCAATGTCCAAAGGCCTCCATTTATGTACCGTTGTGTACAGTTCCTGGAAGGGTGATGCAGTAGACTGTGCTCAAATGTTCTACCTTGTGGTCTCATATGTGCAATACTTATTAAAGAGCGACAGCATTAAATGTGAAAACAGAGGGTTGTGTTTTCCTTTAAAGCTGAACAAGTACGAGGTATTACTATCATAATATTTAATAAGAACATGACTCATTTTCCTGAGTTTGATTTATTAAGAAATATGCAATCAATATTTGAAAGCAGCTGTCAGTAAAAAAATTTTCCTCCAAAGAAAAGGGTGATCTTTGCAAAATGCAGGTTGTATTAAAATCCACACCTTCCTACCTCCCAGAATTCTAGTAGCATTTCCCTGCTTACCCTTCACTGTTCCCAGGAGAGAGAAGACTCCGGGAAGGCTCTCTACCAGACCCCTGTCTCCTCCTGCAGCCCCATCTCATGCCCTTCTCCGGACTGAGCCACCCTGCCCAGTTCCTCATACACACCAAGCTCCCACTGCCACAGGATCTTCTACATGCTGTTTCATCAGTGTAGGACACTCTTCCCTTAACTGTTGGCCAGCTAACTCCTACTCTTCCCTTAGATCTCAGTTCCAGACTCACTCTCTCAGGGAAGCATTCCCTGATGTCCCTAAGGGTGCTAATCCCACTGACAGGCTCTCAATATCCCAAGAACTGCTCTCTCCCTACTGTAGGTACTGTGATACACATAACATCTGAACAATGTCTGTCTCCCTCAGAAAATTCTAAGGTTCATTAGAGTAGGCAGTGTGTTAGCTTATCTCTATTTGTCTCAGTGCCAAGAATAGTGTCTGACACACAGTGGATGCTCAACAATCGCTGAATGAATGAATCAATGAATAAACAAATAAACGGAAAGAATGGATCCATTGTCAGAAAGTTAGCCAGGCTGGTTCATTTCAAAAACTGAAAGACCAAGTTTTTAGACTGCAGTTCTTCATCAAATATTGATTCACTGATTAAGTTATTCAATCAGTATTTATTGTACTTCTGCTAAATAGACTAGATATAAAAATAAACAAAATATAATCCTTGCTCTCAGAGCATGTTTGGGTTCTGTACAGTCCCAGATAGTAAATATTGTCAGTTTTGCAGGCCAGACGATCTTGGTCACAACCACTCAACTCTACCCTGTAGTACAAAAGAAGCCATGGGAGATACATGGCTGTGGTCCAATAAAACTTAATTTACAAAAACAAGTAGCTAGTTGACTTTGGTTTAGTTGGTTATCTGTTGGCTGTAGTTTGTCATCCCCTGCTCTATGAGAAGTAACAGGACATATGTGTAGATCCATGTAACATTTTAATTCACATTAAATATTTTGATTCCACAATCATATGATGAGTCCCTACTATGGGTCATGCACTGGGCTAGGTTTCTGGGGACACACAAGATGAAGAAGGCTGGACTTGCCCAGAGGAAGCTTGTCATGTAAGGATAGAGACCCTTGTGTCCATTCATTTTTATAAAATAGTTTGAAAAGGATACAGGATTAAAGTCTCTACATAATACAGTAAAAACAAAGTATTGTGAAATCTCAGAAGAGGCAGGGATGCAAGCATTAGGTCTCCTGAAAGATTCATCGCTGATAAGTGGCACACTGAAAGCCATGCTTTAGAAAGAGAATCTGAATGCCTTGGGTTGGGTGGATGCCAGGGAAGAGGCAGGGGGCAGGAGGCCACGTAAGAGCCTGTGAGTGTAGCCGGCTGGAAGGACCTGAGTTAGTGTGGCGGCTGTTGAAACGAGGAGGAAAGGGCAGATTCCAGGGACATTGCCGAGGTTCCATCTGTGAGACTGATCTGCTAATTGGTTTATTCTGTAGTGATACGGTATGGCTGTCCTTTAGCAGAGATAACACCACAAATGTGCAGTCAGATCATGAGCTCAGGGCTGTTTATCTACCAGTGGTGATGACAGAGGCCCTGAGTCATCAAAACTCCATCTACTAGGTCACCTTATGACCTACATGCATTTATAAATAAAAGACCAAGGCTAGGAACAGAGCGAACAAGTGAGAAACCCAGTTTGCCTGTGTTTATGCACTTAGGCTAAGCAGCCTACTATCAAAACATCATTGATGAATGATGCCTCTTCCATGTAAGATTCCATCTTACCTTTGATTCTGAGTCTAAGAGGGACCATCTCTTGGTTACTACCTATAAAAGCCAGGCCTTCTCTGAAGACCCAGTTCTAAGCTTACTAATCAGAGCCTGATTGGCAACTTATTATTCCCTGTGTCTGGGGACCTATTCTGGGTGTGTGGGCTAAAGGACCTGACAGGCCTGACGAAGAACTCTTCGGTGCCCCAAAATGTACACTGCTTCAAGCAGTGAACCAACTGCTCCAGCATTCACCTCCTCTAATCCCCTCTGCTGGAAGTGCTAATGAGCAGTGAACACATGAAAGGCAGGAAGGGCGGCAGGCCCAAGGGGGGGCGGCAAACTACCAGAGGGCTGGTGGAAAGCACCACTGACTCTTCATCTTCTGACTCATCCAGATCATTTGGACCATCTTCCACATCTCAACTGTTTTACAAGGCTCTGCTGGAACCTTCATCAAGTCTCCTACATCTTAGAGCCCACTTCCTGCTCCCTGGCTGACTGTTCTTCATAGACTTAGAATCACTGAGGAAGGGGCTAGGCCTGGGGGCCCTGAGCTCCAATTCCAGCTCCACTGAGTAACTTACAACTGGTTATTTTCTCTCTTGAAACTTCTGCTTTACCCTCAGAGTCTCCCAGTTGGGGTAGCACCATTCATCACCCCTTAGCATGATTTTATTTGTACAATCTCTGACTAAAGTTAGAGAAACCACACATTAAACAGAAGGAGTATTCTTTTCTGCAGTTGTGAACAAAGTAACGGATGTGGAGACAGAATCCTTCTGGTTTGAAGCCTGCCTTCCCAGCCCAGCTGATGGTCTGTTGTTGGGCAAGTCACCCCAGTTCTACAAGCATCTGTATCTCAGCTCTAAGATGAGAATGGTGGCTGAGAGGTTGGGAAACGAGTTGGGAAATGATAATAGTCTTTTTGGCTCTTATGAGCAGAGGCATGGAATCGGAGTAAGATTCAAATCCATATTCTACTCCTTAGGTGAAATGCATGATCTCTTAGATTCCTCATCTCTTCCTCTGCCTGAAGGGGAGAGTGCCATCTCAAGGGACTGTTAGAGACTTTCATAAACTGTAAAGCACTAGACAAATTTTGCTGTTGTTCCCATAACAGTATTTGATAAATCACTAGCCAAGTTCAATTCTATCTTTGTTCTGAGGAAAGTACATAAAGGACATAAAAAGGAGACAGAGGCAACAGCACTAGACACTGGGGAGACTATGAAGATTATATTTCTCTATGCCAGTAAATTAATTCTTAATGGAGATCTCCTGAGGAGAGAAGTCAGCTAAAGCTGAGAGGCCAACCGTAGCACTTTCCAAAGAGAAAGTCATTCTCCTCAAATCGAGTCTGAACTTTGCCAGGCGTGGTTCATTAGATAGTTCATCCTCGAGGAGACTCCAGCCCCAATGTAAGGTTGTAATTTGTTTCAAAAAAAAATCAAATTTTTTTTTCTGTCAACAACATAAGCACTCTGCAACTCCACAAATTGCAACTGCTTTTGTACAATATTCTACAAAGACTTGAACTAAACCAGATGATGAGAAAAGAATGTGACTGTTGAAGTTAGATTGACCTTAATTCCATTCCACTGAGAAACTGCACAACATGCTGTTCAACCTCTCTGAGCCTTTTCTCCTCAACTATAAAATAAAGACTGTGGTTCACTCCTCATTGGTCTGCAGTGAGGGTCATCACATCAGCCAAACCCTCAAGAGTACCAATGAGAGTCCTGGTGAAAAAAAAAAGAGTCCCCAAATGCTGGATGAAATTATGATTAGGGATCAGAAGAAGTCTCTATGTAACTGTAAGTAATAAGTATTATAAGTGTTCATGGATTAGTAACTTATAAATAAATGTGTATTTGCAAAAGTGACAGATACAAACCAATTTTTTGCTAAACTTTTATTTGTTTTCTTTTTCCTTCTCTTCTAATATCTCAGATGCTTAAAGTTTGGTTGACCATACTCACCTCCCCTTATCTCCACACTAAAGGATTCAATGCACAGTCTTCTATTTCACCTTCCACAAGTGTATGTGTGCACTCACGAGTGTACAAAGACACACACATACACTTGGCGAGAGAGACTGAGGTTTTCAGTTGCTTTTTTTGGTTTTATTTATTGATCCCCTTAGTGACAGACACATCACAGGGCTGACTCAGTACTTCATATTCCACAAACACCACGGCAATGAACATCTGCATAAGTGCATCCATATGGTCCTGAGCCAGTTTGCCAAAAGCCTGTTCTCAGGAGCTGGATTTCCAGGTTACGAGATATGTGCACACTTAAATGCATTACATTCAGCCAAATTCTCTCTGGAGTGGCTGTTCTAATTATGCTTCACTCTTCAGTGCATGAAAGGTATGTGCAACCCCACATCTTTGCCAGCACTTGGTATGATATGACTGTCTAATTTTTGCCCACCTATTGGGTCTAAAGTGGTATCTCCTTGTCATTTTAATGTGTTTCTCTGATTACTAGTAAGGTTAAGTATTTTGCCATTTATTTATTAGTCAATCATATTTCTCCTTTGGAAGTTATCTTTTACCCCATTTCCCATTTTCCTATTTATAAGCTTATTTACCTTAATTTCTTGCTTAACGCAAGGTAATAATCCCTTGCTGGTTTTAGACATCACAGATTTTGTTTTTCCCACTGTCAACTTTGTCTATACATCCTGAGTTGAGCAGAAATCTTTGGTTTTGAAAAAGTCAAATCCATCTATTAGGGTTTGTGACTAGAGGTCTTGTTTAAGAATCCTTTGCCTATCCTGAGATCACAAAAATACACCTTTACTTCACCTCAAGAGTCCAGAACCAAGGAAAGAGTAGGTGAGTGTCACCTGCTATGTGAGGCTTCAGCCTCTCTTCTTGTCTTTTTGTGTCCTGTGGTGTTATTGCTTCCTATTTCCTCTTGTATTAGCCACTGACATTTCTTTTCCTCCCTACTATATCAATCCTTGTTCTCAATTGTTTTCATAGAAGTATGGATAAATATATTTATATATTATTGGTTGATAAGATTAAGTGCATAACACTTCTCAAGGCATCTTTAGTCTTAAGAGAGTACATTTTAATGAAGTACTGTAGTACACAAGAGAGTGTGGTATTGTAAAAAAAACCAGTTTGAATTCTGACTTTGTTAATTACTTTGTAATGTTAATCAAGTCACATAACTTCTCTGTGTGGCATTTGGAAACAATAACACCTACTTTATAAAATACATTGGCTAGAAAGAATAGTGGAAATCATAATAACTATGATATAGGAGCTATTGGTCAGAAAATACTAGATTATACTAAGGCCATAAATGAATGCTGAAACCTCAAGGCCTTAACCAAACAAAGGTTTATTTCTCCCCCATAGAGAAACATGTCCAACATGGGTTAACTAACCAGGGAGATCCAGCCTGATAAGAGGCTGCACATCTAGAGTGTTACTGGTCACACAGCTGGATGTAAAAGATGCTGTGGTACACTTTCCAGATCCCTCACCCAGGATGGAGGTGCTCACTCCCCTAGCATCCAGGCATGATGACTGTTAGCAACTTCCAACTGAAGCCTTCCATCGCCCTCAGAGAAAGACAGATGCCACTCCCAAGGCTGTGCCCCTCCCCTAGGGAAGCCTGCATATAATGACTGGCTGGTATAGGTGGTAAAGGTCCAGGCCCCTTGCCCAAACGAGGACAACTCTGAGGACCATTCTCATGCAAGTGCTCCATAAAGGATTGGCCAAGTCTGCTGCTGCACACACTTCATGGCAGTTCATCTCCTCCTTCTCTCCAATCCTGTTCCCCTCACTCCTTCACAGGTGTTATATCTGAGAACACCCACTGATAAAATGCCTGTATGTAAATCCCTGCCAAGAGTCTGCCTCCTGAGGAATCAGACCTAAGAGGCATTCTAGGAAGCTGACTCCAACACAGGACTTTGGAGATGAATCAAATGCATGCCAGCTGGCAAGGAGAGCCCCATCACTTCTGATGGGTGAAGTACTAATATCCCTTGGCATCCTGCAGTGGTACAACTTTTAAAACTTTCATTGATGATGTAACAGAATGGGATTAACAGTGAAAGAAAATACATCAGCAGATGCAATACCTAAGGAATTTGAGTGGTTGCAGAAAATGATAATTAGAAGAACTATGGAATTGAGTGGTTCTTACTGAGTACTATCAATACAATGGAGAAAGAAAATGAAAATCTGAGGATGGTTTATCTCTAATTCACGGTGAACTGTGAAAGCCAGAGGGCCTCTTTGGCAGTACATGAAAAGGCTCTTATCTCCTGAAGGCAGAAGGCAGAAGAGTTGAGGATCAGGCCAGGACTTTATTCTGGAGAGATGAGAGCTCCTCCAGCAAAGGATGAATTCTCAACTCTAGCAAGTCTGCTGGGCCAAGGTCAGGGACCTACTTGAGAAGGAGTGGGACCAAAAACCTGGTACAGGTACATCTGGATCAATGCACTAGAAAACCTCAAGTCCCCAGATTCCCCAGAACTTCTTTTGCCCACAGAAGTGTCCAGAAGCAAGAACAGATCAATCAGTTTTGGGTGGATGCATTCTTTCCCGATCCTATCAGGCAGAAAGATCTGAAGCAGTCTGAATTCACATGAGGCAAAAAAACTGTATACATTTATGACCTTACCTCAGGGCTGTGTAAACTCTCCCATCCTCTGTTATAATGTAGTCTGAAGGGATGTGGACCATCTAGACACTCTTTCAAATACCACATTGGTCAGCTACGTCAATGACATTATATTAACTGGATATGATGAGCAAGACGTGGCAAGTTGATTGGAGGCATTAGTAACTCTATGAGGATTCCTCCCCTCAACCACACCTTGGTCCCACAGTAGGGCCCCTTATAACCAGCTGGGGAAAAAAAGAAAATAGACAGAGCTTGCTTCACAAATGAGTTGGTTCAGTATACAAATACAAATCAAAAATAGACTTCTGCTGTCCTGAAAGACAGCAGTGAGAGAAAATCTTCCCATTGCATAAAACTTTGGGTGTCTTATCTGGTCATCTGCTTTGTATGGCAAAATAATACACAGACTCTTGGACAACTGTGTATGGCTAGATTGGTTGGTCAGAGGCCTGGAAGTTAAAGTTTGGAAGATCAGGGATAAGTAAGTCTTGGAAAAGGTCACAGACCTCTGGGAACATGTAAAAGGCATTTAGTTAACAATCCACTTGGCAGGAAAGGCAGAGAAGGAGATATGACGTCAGAGTAGGGAATGAAAGTCAGAGAGAGATTTAAAGACTGCTGGCTTTGAAGATGGATGAAGGGGCCATAAGCCAAGTCATGCAGGCAGCCTCTAGATGCTGGAAAAGTGAAGGAAACAGATCTTGCCTAGTGCTTGATAGAAAGTTCCAACAGGGCAATGAACTCTACATTTACATGTCATCACCAAAATGCAACATGAGGCTTTCCACAAAGTAGGCATTTGACAAATATTAATAGATGAGTGAATGAATCAGTGAATTAAATCTTCACATTCATGATTCTCTGCAATCATAAATTATGCATGAGCTCTTTTCTGTCTTTGGAATGACCTTTCTCTATCCTGATAAATCTGGAAATGTTCTATTCATCCAAAGTAAAGTTATCTTTACTGTAAAACACTCCCTTCTCCCCAACATGGTTAACTTCCAAATGCGCTTCCTTCACTGTTCATATATACCTCCTCCACAGCATTTACTACAGTGAGCTGCATTCATTTATACACCTGAATATCCCATAAGACTGTGAGTACCTTAGAGGATGGGGTGATGAATTATTTATCCAAGTATCCCCTAGAGTCCAGCACATAATAAATTGCTGAACATTTGCTGAATGAATAAGTGAATGAAGGATGAGGAAGGACAATTTCAAGTCTATGCAGAATGATTTCAAAACCCAGGGGAAGAGTCTATAAAAACTAGATAGGGAAGAGATTTTTCCTGAGAGAGTCTGGGACAAGAGTTGGATTTCTGGGGGCCACAGAGGAGAGTCAGGGAGGCATCTTTGATTCTGCTGCACTAGAGACTAAAACCCAGAAGAGGAATGTTTAAGGGTAGGGATAACAACCTGAACCCAGTCGTCCATCCTGGGACCATGAGACTCAAAAAGAAATCACAGATTTCATCAAATCTCCCAAAGCTCCTAGCCCCAGCCCTCCAGTGACTATGTCTGAGCAGTGTACACTCTAAAAGACAAGGAGACATAGGCTCTGAAATCAGGTTGCCTGGGTTCAGATCTCATCTTAACCACTTAGTAGCTGTACGACCTGGGTCTCAGTGTTTGCATTTTCAATGCCACAATTTCTTCATCTGTAAGATGAGGATGATAATAGTACATACTTCTAGGGCTGTCTTTTTGAAGTTTAGAATAGATAATATATGGCATGTGTTTCGAATACTGCCTGGTACATTTAAGCACACAATGAGGATTAGTTATATGTACGAAAAGTTTACACTATCATTTAGAATTATCTAAGAAAGGTTCTCAGGACTCTATAAAAGAGATTTCTGAATCCTGAAGACTGTCTAAAAAATACATAAATGCTGACTTGGACAGTTACAGAACTTTGTTAAATTTCTACATACTTTATAACTCCCCAAGTGCTTATAATATTTGCTAACCTTTATCTATAGTCCCACAGAGGTCAGCAGTAAAACCTGTAAATCTATGAGTTTTTGGGGGGAGACATTAATGAAGGGTGGGGGGCTGAAAAGAATCATTCAGCCACCAAAGCTGTTTTGGGAGAAGAGCACCCCCCCAATGTCAAGCAGATGCTGGCACTATAAAGAAGAAAGGGAAGTAAGTTAACTCCCCAGGACATGAAGCCCAGGAGCAAAGGAAACAAAGGACTTCCCAGGATGGAGAAAAAGCTCCAAGGACTTAACTTGTAGACACATAGCTCCCTGAAAATGTCCAATATTGACATTCTCATCTCTGTCTCCAAGTGTCCCATTTCTGGAGGTAACCATTCTTCAAGTATGTCATAGTAATAAATTGTTTTTGTTATTTATTTTCTTCCTCTATATTCTTCATATAAAGCCTATCACCAAATGTTATCTATTTTTCTATTTCTAATCTTTTTCCTTTTTACTATTGAAATATCAAATGTATAAAAGTATATGTCCAGTTTAAAGAGCAGTAACCAGTACCTGTGTATCCTTCTATCCAGGTTAAGAAACAGAATACTAGCAGGGCCTTAGATGTTCCTTTCAGGCTCCACCCTGATAATCCTGTCACTTCTTACTATCTGTTCCAATGGAGTCACCTTCACTGTTCTAATTCCATTGTTATCATCAGATTATCATTACCCCATGCCAAGATCAAAGCCATAACTATTTCATTCATTCAAAATACTACTGGTACCTCCTACAAGATGAGCAACATGTTGGACCTTGATGATGTCGAAGTTGGAACCCTGCCCTCCAGGAGCTTAGAGTTGAGGGGACAGATAGACGAGAAATAGACAAGTACAACCAAGGGCCACGAACACATAACAGAGGTAGCACAAGCTGGGAAGGAGCCTTGGTTCATCTCCCTGTCTCCTATCCTATTATTACATTATTATTACATTACTACATTATATCCCTGATCTAGGATTAACAATAATTTCCCTCTACCTGGCTTTATAACATTCCAGAGTCTGGCAAAAAGGAGTGTGCATCAGATGTAGATCTGACCCTAAGTTCTACCCCTGTCATTTTAGCAAGTCTCCGTAATCTCTCTGAGATTTGGGATCTTCACCAGTAAAATGAAAATCATGATAACATCTCCTGTTGAGTTAATGTAGGATCGAGTCCATGACAAATGTGAAAGTACTTTGTCAACTAGAGAGCACTAAGCAAATGTTATATGGGATGCTCTCTTTCTCTCCTTTTGTCCTTATTGAAATTTATCCACATTTAAGATGAAACAATATGTCTTCCATGGACCCTGAATTCCAGTCAATCTCTTTGTTCCCTTGACCGCCCTTGTTATTTTGGTCAATATTGCATATTTTGGGCTGGCTGTGATGACTGATAGGAGTGAGTTTAGTTTCTCAAGTCATTCTGTGAGTATTTTGAAGGTAGGATCATATCTCATAATTTTCCTGGTGTCCTCCCAGGACCTAACACTCTGCTTGAAATTTAGAACTTTCTCACATATTCATTGCTTATTGAGCGGAGTATGACCAGCACTGTGTTAGAATTCCATGACAGAAACAGTTCTGAGGGTATTTCTATATATTTCAGTAAGATGTCTGTTGTGAAATGAAAATGGTTGCAATGAAGAAAATAGTGGCATACCTGAATATCTAATGAGTTGTTAAAATGACATCAAATGAGGAATGAAGAGTTCCAGATTTGGGCTTATATTCCCCATCGTTGACTGTATTCCCTCAGACAAATCCTTTAATAGAGTCATAAGCCTTTGTCTTCACATGTGCAAAATGCAGTCATTAACTGTTTCCTATCAATTCTGAAAGAATTAAGGTTCAGTATATTCTATGAATAAGACTTTGGAATGCCATCATCTCCTAGAAATAAAGAAAGGAGTCAAGCATTGGTCTGGGCAAAGATTTTTTGGATATGACACCAAAAGCACAAACAACAAAGAAAAAAATAGATTAACTTCAACTTCATCAAACTAAAAATCTTCCACACAGTAAAAGAAACAATCAACAGACTGAAAGGCAACACACAGAATGGAAGAAAATATTTGTAAACCATCTATTTGATAAGGGGTTAATATCCAAAATACATACAGAACTCAGACAACCCAATAGCAAATAGCACTTGCATTAAATTATCTTTAATCTAGTTTTCCATACTTCTACTTCCACTGGCCTTGACCCCAGGGGTTAGAGGGAGAAGTGACTAGGATATCCTGGGAAGGAGAGAGGAAAAGAGTAGTGCTTGAAAAAAAGTATATTCAACATCATCATTCTTTTGAATTGGATTATTTGGAGTATTAAGGACATGTTTCCAGGCTTTCTCTAGGAGCCATGGACCATCTTTCTGGTCACTCAGATTTTGTTGCAGGTGGGCTCGGGTTTTGTTGTTTTTGTCACTGTTGTTTTAATGAATGCCAGCATTGATCATTGTCACCCTGGAATAACTTTCGAGCAAACATACTTTTAACAACCAGCATTAACTGTGACTATGGATTTCCAGGTTGCATCTATGCCGCTCTGCTTGTAACGCTAGAGTTCATACAGGTGAAGAGTGTCTGACAGCATACTTCTGGCATTTGAAGATTTCATTTGACAGTCTCGACTGGAGTGAACTGAACACCCACCAAACAACATTGATAAGAGTATCTCTTGTGTTTCTGAGAGGCAGTCTGATACAACAAAAAGAGATTTGGGCTCAAAATTCACAGCACCTGGTCCCACCCCTGATTCTACACTGGATTTATCCTGTGACCTCAAGCATTTTATTGATGCTCATTGGCACTGGGCAGCATCTGTAAAATTGGAGCAGCATCATTGTAATGCAGCTTCAACTCACAGTTGGGTGGCGTGGCACTTCCATTACAATCTAGTGAGCACCAGCAATGGGATGGAAGCGCTACTGAGTACAGAATAACTCTTTGGCTGACAAATGGAACTGGGAAGGCAGGTCATAGACTGAGAGGAAAGATGGGGAAATAAATTCAGTGGAATTACCATGGATTACTAAGACTTTTACAAATATAATTTTAGATAGACTACTATAATGATAATAATTAAGAGACAGGAAAATGCTATGCCCACATCAGAATAGAAGCACAGGGAGACTGGGTACTATAGCTAGCCTCCATTTCAGCATTTAAAGCTACAATTATGGTGCTTTTGCTGGAGATCACAGCCAGTTCATTTGTATTTTCCTGTCTGATTGGCTGAATCCAGGCTTTAACACATGGCTTTTGGCTCTAACAGGAGATGCAACCCATGCTATCAAGAAAAGTCACATATGCAAATAACCCTTAGCTTCTGGCTCTTATCAGCTGCAAACATAGTGGAGGAGGTGGGTGGTGGGGTGTCTGCTTATGAATTCAGTGGCCTAAAGCCCAGGGAAATATGGGAACACTTTATTGCCACAGCTACTGCCTCCTGATAAACGGAAGAGGGACTGTGGCTGTGAAAAACACATCAAAGTTACTGCACCAGGCTAGGCTGTCTCATGAAAAAGATGCTGAGTAGAAGCATGTGCTGGAGGAGGCTCATGGACAGAACCAGAAGATGGATGAGAATCCTGTCACTGCCTCCCAAAAGTAGTAAAGCAAACCCCAAAATGCAAGCAAGATGCAATGAGAAGATTAGATTTGAGAATCAGGGTGTAGAACACAGTACAATTCCTGACAATGGTGAATAGCCCAGATCAGGACTGCTCAAGGTGTCCTCTATACACTGTCAGCACCTATGGTAACACAGTACAGAAACTGAGGGCAAGTATTTACAAACTTTTACAGCAGTTTCACAGAATAAGTATGTCTATTGAATCTAACACTAAATATATTGGGCTTGTAATTTATGTCTTTAAAAAAATTTAATGTTTATAAGATTTCATTTTTATGATGCTTTACAAGTATTGGTTTATGAAAGATTTAGAAATTAAGTTTTCAAAAATGATCTCCACCACATAAAGCTGGTGGAGAAGCAACTGTCTCGTCTACAGCCCTCATTAGTCTTTTTAGGTTAAAAGGCTTTGCAAACACACATACATGCAGGCTGCATGTGGTTTCAAGTACTTCTTATGCACCAAATAGCATGTCGGTAGGAAAGGAAGCAGATACCGTGTAAGCAGATTCAGGGAAAAGACTACAACCATAACATCTGGGTTATCTAAGAGTAGGTTCAGACTCAAGGGATGTATCAGTCTGGATTTAATCAGGAGACAGAAATCACATGTTAAACAGAGGAAGTTTAATATGCAGAAGTATTAAACTATGGTAGAGGAATAAATTCAAAGATGTAGAGAGTACTCCAAAGAGTGCCCTAGGGCTGAGGGGAAGCCCCACAGCTGGGGATCAGACCTCACTGGAAGAAATGGAGGGCTGAGAAGTTTGCCAGGTTGCCTGAGACAGAGCTGGCCCACCATTGCAGAGCAAGCAGGTACCAGGGCTCCCTCCACATGCAGGTATGTCAAAGCTGGGAGCAGGGAACACAGAGGGCAGAAGGCACTGCTGGAGGCATGAGGCCTAAAGTGGGCAGTGCCTACATTGGGAAGGCCTAGTGATGACTGTGCCCTGTGGACCTCATGTGCCCTCTCCAGTCTGCCATGTTCCCCACCACTGCCTGTTGTCTCACACATATCTGCTTCAACCATTTCCACTACATGGCCCCTGTGGGAACCTGAGGCTGAATGTGGAGGCAGAGTCTCAGGCTGGAGAGAAAGCATGTTGAAAGGAATGGAAGCAGAGTTTATCATGCTGTGTGTATATGTGCATATATGTGTGTAGTCCAAGTCAGGAAGAGGGAAAAGTAGGGGAGTAAGAAGTGAGTGATGGCAGTGTCTAGAGCAGAATGGACAGATCTGATGGGAATCAAGCAATGTAATGAAGTGATGGATTTCAGCAGGGAGATCTATAGGAATGACTACTCTTAGGAGCTGTGGCCCTGGGTGTATCACATTTTGAAAGTCGAGCTGGATAGGAGAGATTATATAAGGGAGAAAGGGGCAGAGAGATGACTTGAGGGGATACTGTAATGACCCACACAGGAAGCAGCAAGAGTCTTATAAGAATAATAAGAAGGAACCCCTGCTTCTGCCTGGTTCAGCTAAGAAATATTTAGCACCTTGTCTGGCTATATTTACCTAAGTAGTCCCTGGCATAGTAAACGGAGCAGGAAAAGGTGATGTTTGGGCTAGAGGGCTGATATGGAAAAGAGGTGATTCTTCACTACTTAACAGATGGGGGAGATTAAACAGGAGCATGTTGGCAGATAGAGAAATATCACAAAAGGAGTCTGCAATAACAGCCTGAAGTCATGAGTGTCTCTTTTCTGTCTACACAGTCTACACCCACTTCTTGCAAATGCCAGTACACTTAATAAAAACAGTGTACGTGAAAGCAGTTTGCATACGCTGGACACATAGCAGGTGCTCAATAAATATGAGCCTGAAGTGAGACAAACATTTCAGTTTGCCCATCTGTATTTCTGTCAGGTCCGCAAAGACCAACTTCAGCTGTAATAGATTCAGTACTTTGAGGGCATTACCGCAGCTCAAGAGGAAGGAAACCACTAATGAGGAGAAACTGCGGCGAGAGGAATAGGATGAAAGAGTAACACACACTTTTATTCCCACAGGAAATAATTGCCTAGAAATCCATGAACTTTCCCAAGTTGAAAAAGAATACTGTACTTTAAATTCCCTCTAAAGCACATGATCTAGTGACCGCATTTTTACCCTGAGTTGAGCCGTTTGGCATAGTAAATACAATTATAACCAAAGTCAATATACTCTTTCCGTTGTGTATTTCCTTTCTTCAGTGGATTTCAAAGGGTTGATGTCAGTATGGGGTTGAAATACTTCTGCCTAAAGCATCTAAGTTATGGGGACATGAATAATTTTTCCTTCCAGGTTAAACTTTTCATGGGAATGGCATGATATAGTAGGAAGAGTATTGATATAAAATATGAAGAATTCTAATACTAACCTTGTCAGGTATTGGGACTTTGGGCAAGTCACTTTACCTCTCTAGGTCTCAATATCTCCCTCCAAGAGAAGAGGAGATTAGATATCACTGATTTCCAAATCTAGCTGAGTAACAGAATCACATGAGTGTGCTTTTAGAAGCACAGATCCCTGAGCCCTAATCAGAACTCTATTTGGAGATGGTGCCAAAATCAGGCCCTTAAAGAACCACATCTCAGTAGCATATGTCAATAAATATTTAGGTGACAAGTCTGTGGGCTGGTTGGACAGCTGATCTTGGCTGGGCTCAGTAAAATCTGGGGGTTGCCCTTCAAGAGCTGGGCTCCACAGGGATAGCCCAGCTCTGATCAATGTGTATCTTATCTTACTCCAGGGACCAGCATGCTAGATCAGGCAATAGCAGAGGTACAAAGGAGCCAGCTTAACTTTACATCATTTTAAGCCTCTGCTACATCATGTCTGTTTAATATCCAGTTGACCAAAGCAAAGTCTAGGCTAACATCAGAGGAGAAGAGTATGTTCTTCCCATAGAAATTTGGAGGGAAGAGTGAATACTTTTTAAGAATAATCCAATCTGCCACAAGATGCCAAAAAACTGTGTTATGTTTTTAATTCCTGGATACACAGGAATTAAATACACAGGCAGGAATAAATAATCGAAGGTATTTTCTAGTTCTATCATTCTAAGATGCTATAACTGATAAAGAGAAACTGAAATTGGGTTCAGGAAAAGGTAATCTGGGGGGAGAAAAATGAATTCTTGTCATCATCAAGCAAAAGCCATTACTATTGATGCAGCCAATATGGAATACAGTATGGAGATTCCTTTAAAAAATGGAAAATAGACTTACCCTATGATCCAGCAATTCCATTCCTGGACATACATCCATAGGAAACTCTAGTTCAAAAAGATACATGCACTCTAATTTTCATAGAAGCACTATTTACAATAGCCAAGACATGAAAGCAACCTAAATGTCCACTGACAGATGACTGGATAAAGAAGTTGTGGTGTATATACACACTGGAATACTACTCAGCCATAAAAAAGAGTAAAATAATGCCATTTACAGGTACATGGATGGACTTGGAGATCATCATATTAAGTTAAGTAACCCAGAAAGAGAAAGAAAAATACCATACAATACTATTTACATATGGGATCTGAAAAAAAAAAGACACAAATAAACTTACTTACAAAACAGAGACTCAAAGACGTAGAAAACAAACCTATGGTTACTGGAGGAGATGGGGTGGGGAAGGATAAATTCAGAGTTTGGGATTTGCAGATACTAACTACTATGTATAAAATAGATAAACAACAGGTCCTACTATACAGCACAGGAAACTATATCAATACCTTGTAATGGCCTATATGTATGTGCATATAAATGAATTACTATGCCATACACCAGAAATTAACACACTGTAAATCCACTGTACTTCAATTTTAAAAAAGCCATTACTGATGGCACAAGATGAGGAGAATATGGGAGACTATCCTGCCATGAGCATCTGTCCTCTTCCAAGGACTGCATATGAGCTTCCTTGTTTTGTTCCTGACAAAATTCTTGCTAGTTGGGTGTCATAATTCTCATCATTTTTTCTTCTTCTTTTAGATGAAGAAAATGGCACAGAAAGATGGATTCTCTTGCTGAAGGTGGAGCAGCTCAAACACGGCAATACTGGGGTAGAGTTTGTCTTGAGTCTACACTTCTTTCCCTGTTTGTCTTGAGTCTACACGCCTTTCCCTGCATCTATTCTGCCTTAACATGGGTTCCTGCTAGGATCTACTCAAATATGCAGTCTATAGACTGAAAACTTTCTGAGAACCCTAAAATCTCCATGCTTTGTACTGAAGGTTTTGCATCTCTTGTGGCATTTATTCAGTTTCATAACGTGTCTTAAATGACTTAAAAAACAGTTACTTAAAACTGGGAACATGCCTAAGTTTCTCTTCTATAAAGCAGGTATAGTAGAACCTGCCTCATAGGGTCTCTGTAATGAATGAGTCAATATTTGTTAATACTATGTATTGTGTATGTATACAAAGCCTGGCATATGGTAAGTGCTAATTAGATGTTTGTTAAATAAACAAGGGTCTCATGTATATACATATCTTGCATATAGGATGTAGAGTGGTGATTCCCAAAGTATGTTCCATGGACCATATTCCACACCAAGCAAATTAGAATCTCTGGGGATGGGTTCTAGCAATTCGTTTTAACAAGTCCTCCAGGTGATCTGGATTCACGCAAGTATGTCAAGAATCATTCTGTCCTCTGGCTCTTATAAGAGAGCTCAATAAATGAATGTCAAAATAATTAATGGTTTTCTACATTATTAGGCACTATACTAGGCACTTTTAATCCTCCCAAACACCCCCTAAGGCAATTGCTATTATTATTCCCAATGTGCAGATGAGAAAAACTGAGGGTAACAGCAAGTCAACTGCAGATCTGAGGTTTGAACCCATTCTAACACCAGAATCCACACTCTTCAACCTCACACCACACAAATGAAGGAATGCTACTGAATAAATCAGGGATGAACAAAGCTCTGGCTTCTGGCAAAAACCTGCCACCCATAAGCACCTGCCCTCCATAGGGACTGAAGGGCAGAGAGAAGTTGCTCTTCTCTAGGATTGGAAATCACTGTGGCATCTCCCATCTGCTGGAGGCTCAATCTCTACCGTGCTGGGTGCTAAACCTCACCTGCCATAATCTCCCCAAATTTGCATGATCCGTCTTGTCCTGGCTGCCTTCCTAGACTTACTCTCTCTGTTTTTAGACCTCTGATGATATGGATTCTACCAGACTTGCAGTTTTCTTTGGTCTCCAACTAAACTTGAGTTTCCCACCATGCCCCTTCCACATCTCTGATTTCTTGCTCAGCCATCCCGGTATGTGCCCAGAAGAATAATCAGAAACTGTTTTCTGGCTTCCTAACATTAAGAGTTTTGTGAGAGAGTCAGACAACCAGCTCATTTGGCAAACTTTAAAGCCACACTATCGACTCTGCCTAGTTCTTAAAACAGGAAACAAAATAACCTGGTTTCTGGCAGAGACCATTTCTTAATGTTGACTCTCTGAGTGTATATTTCTTTGAGGACAGTTAAACAAGATTATATAAGATTATAGAATCTTCTCGGTCCATTCATTGCTATTTGCATCTGAGCCATTTCAGCTTTTATCGCAGCTGTAACGCCCATGGTTGTTGGTGAAGTGCCCACCGCCAAATCCACGTGCAGGGTGGGGAGCAATAAAGGAAACTCTAATCTTACCTGGGATGGAGGCCAGCAATGCTAGCCAAAGAAGCAGACGACAAAAAGAGCCAGGCTTAAAAGGGGTAACACCCACCCTCCCGGCCCTCAGAAAGAGGCCTCAGACAGAACGAGAAAGGCAGAGGATGCCTGTGTACGTCTGCTGTCAAGAAGGGCTTGCAGGTTCCGAGGAAGCCCCAGAGGAGAGAGCAGCTGCTTTTGTTTCCTTGGAGGCAGAGCCCAGTAGGGAGTGGGTAAGACAGGAGCCAGGGACACAATTACTAGAAAGGCATTCCCTGGTCTTCTAATGAGGCAATTAGAGCCACTGAGACTTCCACTGTCGGAGCAGGGCAGGGCTCTGAAGACCCCAAGCCCAACCCCTCTGTTTTACAGAAGAAGCAACTGAGGCCCAGATGGGGAGAGTGACTTGCTCAGAGTCACAGTGCCAATCAGGGCTGGGACCAGAACCAGGTCTCCGGAAAGCAGAATTCCCTGCCCCTCCCACAACCCAAATTCCACCCACTGAAGGATTGCATCTGAGTTCCAGAGGAAGAGAAAGAAGCCTATGGCAGTAATAGCGTTTTCACTCTGAGCACCCTGGGTGAGGGTTTCTTTCAGGGGGCACAGTCCAGGTTCAGGAGGAGGCCTAACCTATTGCTGAAAAGAAGCCTGAGGTCTGGGGGTGGGAGGGGCTGAGGAAGGGATGGAGATGGGGGTGGGGATGGGGGTGGAAGTGAAGTGGGGGCTGTGTCCGACACTATGAAGCTGTGACTTATACCTGCCTGTGTCCTGTACTGTCATATCCCTGCCACTTGGAACAAAAATACAATTCACCTCTGCATTTCTAAGGAGCCCACTCCCAGGGTTCTCAGGGGCTCCTAGGAGGCAGAGAGCCCCAACAGGCCTGTGTTTTAGAATTCTGAAGGGCCTCCCAAGCTGGGAGGCCACCGAGCCTCACAGTGTTTCCTTAGCCCTTAACAAGCCCAATAAATCTGCTCACAAAAGGCAGAAGAAAGAACCTGAAGAAGGCGCCCTGCCTTCACCCCCCTCCCAGTCTCCGGCCCCCTCCGCTCCCTGCACACTTGTCCGCCTGAATTGCCTCTTTGTGTGCCCTTCTCCCCAGCAGGCTCAGCAATTTGCATCTTTGCTGTTCTCCTTTTAAAATGACAGAAAAACACTCAGCAGAATGGAGCTTGCTGGAGCGGGGCTTCTGCCACAGAAACAGAGGCACAGGAGTCAACCTGACCTTTAACGAAGTGTGACCCCCTTCCATCCCTTCATACACACGAAAAACTAGGCTTTAAGAAATAAGGTTCTGAGAGGGGGGCATGAGTATGGGGTTGAAGGAGAAAAGGCACTGTGATCTGTTCACCATGCACAGTTGACCAAACATTTTTGTATAAGAATTCTTGTACGTGAGCATTGAAGATGATGAGGTTCAGGACACATTACCCGCCAACACAGGGCTCCTTGGTATATTGACTGTTGTAAGCTGAAGGGCTCTCTGAACTTCTGCCTTGGCTGAAATAGGTCATACAAACCTCCAGTGAGAAGTGCCCTCCCTACACCCAGGGGGAAGGAATGTCCTTACTTCTCAGAACAAAGGGAGGCCAAGAAGAACCTGAACAAAACAGGCCTCTCTAAGTCTCCCCCAGTTTACTCCCCTGACCTCATACTCCTCAACCTTCACACCTCTCCAGCACCATGCAGTCCTCATCAAACCTGGCATAAAATTACTCAGGTCTACCTGTTTCTGTGCATCTTCATTTCCTTATGAAGGCTCCCCTGTCATATAAAACTTAAATTTGAATGCTTTTCTCCTGTTAATATGTCTTCATCAATTTAATTTTTCAGACCCAGCCAAGAACCCTAAGACAGATGAGAAAAACCTTTTCCTTTCCCGCAGAGATCAGTGATAAGCTCTCAGTTGTGGGTTTTCTTCCTCTGTTTTTCTAGCCTTTAAAGGGGGAAGGAGGAATATATATATAAGAATTATGTATCTTATGAATTGATGTACTTTATTGCAATTAATTCTTCAACATTTCAATAGTTTCATGTTATAAGTGGGGCTGTTGTGCGTCAGAGAGTTTAAGTATTTCTCCTGAGGACACCCCTATGCTTTTCTATACCTGTCAGCCCTCTGGCTTTTAAAAGGTGCTCTATTTAGGGAAATGTAGAAAATATTGTCACTCAAAAGCCTACATTTCTTCCAATTAAAAAGATATGCCAAAAGGACCTCTTCTGTTTATCTTTTTTTATATAATATGCCCTCCAGCACTTTTCGGCTGTCAGTAATATCGCTCACCATCCATTCACAGACAGAATGGAATTTACCAGGACTGAGCACTTCATCCATATTAATGAGGCACACATGGCCCTGGCAGAAGCATGTGGAGTGTGGCTAAAAGAAATGTGGTTCTTAACTTGGAGCTGGATGTGAAATACAGGCAGTCTGTAGGGCTGTGAGGACATCTGATTATGTTTTTTAGAATGGCCATTTTTTTCTCTAGGGTTCTCAAGCACCAAAAAATAACTTTACAGAATATAAAATGGATAATCAGGCTTCAGTGGGGTCCAGGTGGAATCAGACTGCCTCCTGTTTACAGAGGTAGGCCCCACTCCCCATTCCGCCGACAGCCAGGCTTTGTCTTCCTTCATGCCCTTCTGTGAAGTGTACCAGCATCTGTACTTTGGAACAGGAACCCAGGATGTGACGGTCCTGGGATGAACAGCCAGAGGCTGGAGGCTTGCACTGGGGTACCACTTGGCCTGCTCTTCAAGGTCTGTGGGAGATGGTGGGAGCAAGACTGAGAGAAAGGTACAGAGACTTCCCATATACCACCCACCCTGCTCCCACAAATGCTTTGCCTCCCCCAACTGGACATCAATTGTAATAAACACACCATTCTGGTGGAAGATGTTGATGTGAATAATGGGGGAGGATTTCTTGATTTTGCTGCGACATGGGTGGTGGCATTGCATGGACTGGGCCAGTGCTAAATTCTGATGGGACTCAGCACTTCCCAATGCAAGATATTGTGTCTTCAAGCTAGCTGACGGGGGAAGGGGAAGTAGACTTCCCTCTGCCATATCGTACAAGGTTGAGCTTCCACTCCTAGGCAGTGCTCTTAGATAGGTTTTCTTCTCACATACATGACGGCCCAGAGGGTGCTCAGAGCTTACAGCGGGGGCAAATCTCATCCTAAAATCTCAGTCTTTGACTGAGTAAATATAATAAGGAAAATCTGTATTTCAAAGTTCCCTTTGTTTTGCAACAGGTAGGGGCTATTTATAAGAGCTTTTTATGAAGTTGAGGGCATAAACCAAGTTGCTTTAAAGTGCTGGTGTCCACGGGTGCCAGTGGGGAGAGGGCCTTCTATCGTTCTTATGGACTGCAGCTCCATCATTGTACCTCAAGAAGAGACTTTGGTGATGTACGAAGTAGCAGCATAAGCAAATATATGGAATTTTCATGAATTTCTAGCGTAGCACTTGTAAGTACTCAACTAACGTTTATTGTAAAGATGAATGATGAGGATTCTCAGCAATGGCAGCCTGGAGCTATTGTCCCAGGCAGAAGCAAGTAAGTCTGAAAATGGAGAAGAAAATGGACAGACCATGGTGAATGCAACTGACAGGCAGAAGAGAGCTGGCCTTTGTAAGGCATTCACAGAAACAACTGGGGTACATTTTCAGGTAGGGAGTGACCTTCTGTTTGGTTGGGAGAAAGTAACTCAAACATTGTAGACTATGCCTGGGTGAAACACATACACACATCCTTTTTAGGCTTTAAAGAGTGAGTGTTCCCTAGTCCTATCTTTCCAAGTTAAAAAAAAACAAACAAACCTTGCGCAGTAGGCCCAACCTTGCCAGAAATATACTTTAAATCCCATTAGAAAAGCCATTTTCTTCAGGAACACAAAAAAGCTTCTGAACATCAAATTACCAAAAGCCATTAAATTATTTCAAATTATAGCTAACACCGAAGTATGAAGGACTGACTGAAACTGGAAGTTCTAAAGTGTCAAACCTAAAAGTGAAAAAATAATAATAAAAGAAAAAGAAAGTGAAAGTAAGAAAGGGATTTTCAACTACTCTATAAATTATTTTCTTTCATGTCTAGTCTAATGGGAACTTCTTTTAAAAGCCAAGAACCAGAATATCACCCCAAGACATCTGGTCGTCTCATCCTTTCATGAAGTGCAGATGGAGACTCCTATGTGGTCTTGGTAAGAGGAATTGGTCATGCTCATTAGCCTGGGCAGATTTAGGTTTCAAATAATAAGCTAAATTGAGAACTACCAAGAGACCAACTCTTGCAAAAGCAGCACTGTAGCCTGAAGGGTGAACCTGCCAATTTTGGATTAATTAAAAAGGTTATTAAATTGTTCAGATGGCATGTTAATGAGCAATCTGCAGGGCACTCTGTCAAAACCACGCCTTCCAGACTTAATTACCGGACCCTTATATTGAAAAGAATCTGGGTGAGCCCGCAAAGGAGCTTGAAATGCATCAGTCTTGAATATAATACGACCATAGTCAAGTCAGGACAAATTCCATGAAGAAAAATGGTGTTAAGCTTATAATGTAAACTCTTTCAGAAGAAAAGTAATGTTGATTCCAGCCAGCTTAGAGACACAGAGATGTCAGACTTAAATTAGAGACACAATGGATAACATGCCTTTATAATACATTTTGGACCCAAGAGGACCAACTGCTTGGTATATTTTATTAACTCACATTTTCCCCAATTCCTGGTGATAAAATTAGAAGCCTGAAATTACTGTTCTTATTTCATAAAGTTTACCTGAATTTATAGCTTGAGACACCATAGTATCTACCATCTACTTTAGAGTTCAAATGCTAGAAAAAGACAGTATTTCTGATCAAATCAGTGATTCTCAAAGTGTGGGCCACATGGGATCATCTCATAACCCCCAGCCCGATCTACCACTGCAAGTCTCTGCTTTAGTCTTCAGGGGTGAATCATCCATAATTCCATAGGCCTTAGTTTATATAAACAACCAAGGTTTATTTTACAGTAAATTCCTAAATCAGTTAATAGTCACTAAAATTTGGTATTCATAAACTAAAACTAGATAGCTCCTGGAGTTTATTGAAGAGTACAATTCAATATTCTTCTAAGACATCTGACTGCCACACAGCATTTGGCAGAGATAAAAACTCCTATTTCCTATGGTCACTTGCAGATTACTGGAAATCCCACAAAACTCAGAAAGTGTGATTTGTTTCTATTACATTTAGAATTTTCTAGAGTTGGTCATGATTTGTATAATTGCCATTATCCCTTTTGAATTAAAAATTACTATTTAATTTATTTTTGCCTTTACAAGATAGGTTGTTGTGGGTTGTGTGGATAACCCTACAGTATTCTTGTTATGTACTGTCAAGTTCTTATCATGGGTCTTTTTCATTAGAAAGTGGAAATGGGTGGAGTAAATGGACTGTGGGTTTTTTGCATTGTCTCATGGGGTACAGTAAAACATGATGGAAAGCCATTAGTTTAAACAAAGAGGAGGGGAAAGCAGTTGAATTATAGCTTCAAATCTTTTTTCACTATTTTTTATAACTAAAACATTAAGAAAAAAATTCAGGTAAGTCAGAAACCAATGCTTTTTACACTGTTCTAACGTTGTACCTTTAGAACAAATTACTTGATTAAATGAATAAATATTTATTAAGCATTTATTTTGGGCTGGTACTATGCTGTGGGGGTTTTCGACCTATGTTATGCTACTTCAATTAATTCTCTCAAATAAGAGTTGCCAGATTCAGCAAGTAACTAGTTACATATGAATTTCACCTAGACAACAAGTAATTTTTAGTGTAAGTATGCCCCATCCAATATTTGGCACATACTTAGATTAAAAAATTCTTTGTTTATTTGACATTCAAATTTAATTGTGTGTCCTGTATTTTATCTGGCAACCTCATCCTAAACAATCTTGTATTTTTATTAAGAAAAGCCAAAGAATTTAGTAAAATGGGTTTAATGCCGAATCATATTGATTGGTATTGGCTGTCTGGAATGTTCTAAGACTGTAAAGTCTGGGTTCTGTCAGGGAAAAAAACTGTCATAATCAATTGGTGATGTCTGCAATGGATAAGAAACAAGGATTTACTGATAGAGATGCTGAATTTTTGCTATCTCTGCCTTAGGGGCTAAAATAGAACCTTTATCTTGCAAAGTCCTGCTAGAAGTTATATATTCACTGTGTCACTCCCTTGTGTGAAGTCTTAAAATCCTTTAATGCCTTCCATTGCTCTTAGGATAAAGACCAAATAGAGTTCTTAATGTGTTTTCTAAGGTGTTAGTCCTGCCAACTTCTTCAACATTGTCTTTTGCCATGTTCGTTCTCACTTTCTATGTTCCAGCCTTCCTGACCTTAGTCAGGTTCTTTACATAGATTTTTACCTCTGCCTGGAAATCTCTTCCTCCTTTTTTTTTTTTTTTTTTTTTTTACCCAAATAACTCTGCCCATTCTTTAGATCCTAACTCAAATGTCTTGTCTTCAGGTAAACTTTCTGACATCCCACAGAAGGTCAGGAACCATTTAATGTAGACTCAGAAACTATCACAGTCTGGGAAAATTATTTGCGTCAATATTTGGTGATTTTTTTCCTTGACTAGACTATAGAATTCTTGAAGACATAGTCAGCATTTGTTTTATTCACCATTTTATCCACAGAATCTAGAATAGTGTCTGCCATAAACCATATTCACATTACATATTTGTTGAATGAATGAATTTATTGGCTTAATAAGTTCTATATTTTAAAAAATCTTAGAGTCCCTTTAAAAAAGAAATTTACCTCATTTTTTTTTCTTTCTCAGGCTATAATTATAAATTTAGGTAGAACTGTGAAAATGTAATAAATAAAATAATCACTATTTCTCCCAATACAAATCAAAATAACTCTGTAGTCTGTATCTTTGCCATCAATACTTATAAATGTTCCCTTAAGAAAAACACTTTAGTGAAGAGTTTAATACAGTAGAAGAAGAGGTCTTCAGTATGTATATCTCCTTTTTTGCCATTATTAAACTTAAAAAATTTCTGTTGAGTACATTCTAACCATCATCCTTTGTTAAATGTTTTTATTCAGTTTACTCATCTGCAGTAACTACTTTCGATATGTCAACTTAGCTACAGCCCCCAGTTACTCCACCAAATACTAATCTAGGTAGTTCTGTGAAAGTATTCTGCAGATGTAATTAAAGCTCCTTACCAACTGATTTTACCTGCAGTCTAAAAATACCCAGGACTTCATCCTATATAATATGGGTAGAACTGTTATGTGTATTTTACCACATTAAAATTTGAAAGAAAAAAAAAATCCAGGCTAAGGCTTCTCCCAAATAGAGAAGAAATCTGTCTGTGGACAGTAGCTTCAGCCCTTGCTTATGAATTCCAGACCACCCATGACCTTCCCTTCCTATCCTACAGATTTCAGACTTGCTTAGTCAGCCTCCACATTCATCCACTTCATGTAAGCCAATTCTTTGTAATAAATCCCTAACTCTCTATGTAATCTATTTCTCTGTCTATATTTCCTATTGGTTCTACTTCTCTGGTTGAACCCTGATATACCATACATGTCCTTACAAGTAGTTGTGTCAAGAATATTAAAAAAATAAACGGACACTAAAATGGATAGGATAGAGCTAAAAGCATTCCTGGCTGTGTAACTTTTATAGTCCAGGTGGCTTCCTAGCTCTTCTTAACCCCAAGGCAAGCAAAATTATAATAAAATCCAAGAAATCACTTAATGTAACTTTTAAGCTAAACTAATATAAACTATTTTTTAAATTATAGGAATAACAATATGGAAAAAAATGTAGCTGCTGGCTCTAGAACTCATTTCAAGAAAAGCTTTATCTTTTGGGGACGAGACCAAAGTCACTTTAGATATTGAGCTCTGAATGTAGGTAGAACTTTTCTGTATGTGGGAAATGGAAAAGCTCGGTTATACTGGAGGAAGATGAATTGCAAGGGGAAAGCAACAAGAAGGTTAACTGTTGCATCCTTTATGATCAAACCCTATATTCATCTCCTATCTCATTCTCTGACTCTTTAATAAAGTTACAAACTCAGGTTCAAGTGAATTTTTTTGGAAGCCAAGAAGGCAGCTGGGCTTCATGCAGACTGATGTGGAAACATGACAGCTCAGCAGAGGAAAGGGGAGGGGAGGGGAGGGGAGGGGAGAGAGGGAAAGAGACAGAGAATGCAGGAGGGAGGTAGCCTACTCCCTCCAACCTCCAACCCCCTCCCCCACCACTACCAGCAACAACACTTGAGCCACATGGAGAGGCTATGAATGCTCACTGGGCCACAGAATTGTGGTTCTTGGGAAGCTTATCCAGATACCCTAGGTAGGAGTAAGGAAGGCACTGGTTAACATCTCGTTACCCAAATATGATGCCACGGTTTCCTCCTATAGGACTTAGGCATTTCCAGGAAGCTGAAAGTTTTACCTAATTGGCCTAGTGTTAAATTGTTAATAGGTCACTGTAAATTCCCCAAGGCAGCAGCCAAATATCAAATTGGCTAATTAGCAGTAAAATATTTCAAATATTCTTAAAATTCATACTAGGATGTCAGAAGGGCAAATTCTGCATTTCCTTAGCATACACATTCAGATTCAATAACTTCTGTCTTCATATGCTTAAAAAATAAATATTTACAAGTAACTAAATACACTGAAAAGTTCCTACTTTGGTGTGAACACTTAGAAACTATTGCCCATTAATAGGTTTTCTGGTAAGTATTTATAAAAAGTAGCAAGAAAAGTGTCTCCTGTCTTCTAATAGTAGTGGCTACACTCACTGGAATTTCCCAAATGAGTTTTCACTTACCCAGTTCCCACCCCGCTTTGTATATGGTGCTTGGAGACAAGGTAAAGACTGACTAGAAATATACTGCTGTCTGTGATTCCTGGCAGTGTTATTTTTTTGTGCTTGTTCAGTCCAATTCAACTAATATTTATGATTCAGACGCTGTGCTATGTGATAGCAACACAGAGATGATTAATATATAGCTCCTGTGCTCTTCGAGTTCAACATCTAAATAATTAAAGGCCATTCGTGTGATAGGAGTATAACAGAGGCAGAGAACAGTGGAGAGAGAGGTTGGCTCCAGCTGGGGTAGGTGGGAGGTCAGGGAAGATTTCACAGAGGTAGCCTCATGAGATGACAGAATTTGAACTCAATAAATTAGAAATTCAAAAGTTAAGGTGCATTTTAACTAGTACTAAAAAGCTAGGGATGAGATGAACAAGGAAATCTTAAACTGGAAAATATTAATCAGCAACTAACTGCTAGCTCAGTAACATTCATGAGGAACTGGGAGAGGAAAGGGCAGCTCAAATGAACAAAAAATGGATAAGGTATCTCAGTGCTTTTGGTGGTTGGTAATTAAAGAAATTCTATCACGACAAGACACAGCACTGCAGACTTGACCTTAGGTCCTAGAGTCACGTAGATGCCTTGAAAGTCAGCATTTTAAAGACGAGTAAGAATCTGGTATGTGTGCCTCTGAGGGAGCAGCATTTCTGTGTTGTTCTCAGACCTAAACCAGTGTTGTTGTATGGAGTACCTCTGTTCCCAGTTGCACTGCCACCACCTCACACACAGCAGGTGCTCAATAAATAATAATAATAAGTGCTCTCATTTTTTACAGAGTTAAGCTTTTTATGTGTCAGGACTGCTCTCTCTTGGTATTAACAAATCTGAACTAGGAGTCATACAGAGAAATTACATTCCCAGAACTTATATTCAACATGCAAGTACTCATTCTCCACGGGCAACTTCGTCATGGTTTTCGCTGCAACGCAGTTAAAATAACCTTCAAATGCTTGTGCCACAAGCTCTGCTTTTCAAAGATTTATGCAAGACCCACATGATGAAAATAAAACTAATTTCAATGATGATGGCAACACACATTAGGTGGGCTCTGCATGGAGGATTTTGTAGGTTTTGTAATACAGCATCAAGTTTTCATTTAAGATGCAAAAATTATAACCATTTTAGTAGCCTACCAGTCTCTTCCCCCACCCTCTCTCTCTCCATATACAAAAAGTTAAATGACCTAAATCAGGTTAGAAATGAAGCATAAACGTGACATGACATGGACATATAAAACATTTTTCTACTATGACACTGACCTTGCAAAACAAAATAGCACCTTTTGAATGACAAAAGCTGGTGAAAATGTGTTTAATAAAGTAGGTCAGTTGAACACCTCAGGTCAACACCAATCTGTTTACTGACCACCACCTCTTACAACTGCTTTTCTTAGCATTCTAGAACTGGTAATATTGAATCCCAATTTAATAAAAGAGCTTAGTGGGAGTTTCTGTTAAAAAAAAAAAAACAAACTTAAATACATTTCAAATGATGAGTTTAAAGGGATATTTGCTCTTTCTATAGAAACTTTAAGAAACAAAGTTCACAGAGTAGAAAAATACAAATTATTGGAGAGAAAAAAAAAAAAACAGAAAAAGATGGAGGGATCTGGGAGGTTCAATAACTTATCCAAGGCTCCAGGCAGGATTTAAACCAGGTCTGCCTATTGCATGAGGATAGTGGCAGACAGCAAAGAATCTTTGAAAATCAGGCAACTTGACATCCCAGGCAGGTAGCAACCTTAGCTTATATCATTTCCCTTACAATGCCTTTCTCAAAACACTTATAAGAAACATCAAGCGAAACAGTTACTTTCTTTTCTTGTTCAATTTCTGGAATAGGTACTTTTTGGAAAGAAATAGCTTTAAAACATAATTATATAAAACATCAAAGAAGTTATGATGAGGAGAAACCTGATGATCCACAAGCCAAATAATACTGACTTCACTGAAAACTTGTTAATACCCTGATATTTACCTAAGTGTTTTGGGCAATACACCAGCCAAAAAGATGATGTGCATGCATGCTATGCGTACACAGGGTTCTATTAGGGAAGAAGTTTGGGGAACACTTCTGATTATAATTCCTCCCATATTCCTCTTGGTAGTTCATTAACATTGGACCTTTCTAGGTTTTAGAATTTTAACTCAGGGTTTCACAAACTTACTTGACCATGGACCTTTCCACAACATGTATAATGGTTTTGTTTTTTGTTTTTTTCAGAAAACCTATTAAATATTACGGAAACTGCTAGTTTGTGGAATACCTTGGAAAGCACTGTTACAACCTGCATCTGATCACATGTATGGTATGATTTGAGGACTATATAAAGGTCCCTCCTGACCCACTGTTATGAGGCCTAAAATATCAATTACTCTTAGAGGCTGTTGGACTTTTGAGGCCTTTATGAATAAATAAATATCCCAGAAATCAAAGCCTGGGTATACCAAGTAGTTAGCGCAACCAACGATCAATGGGAATCCTAACTACACCCTTAACTGCCCAGATGCTATCCAATTTCAAACGGAGGGAAGAGGCTGACCAAGGACAGGGGTGAACACACACTCTTCTGCTATTAGTCAGTCTTTCCAAATTGTGGATTTCTTCATCATAAATATTGCTTCAATATATCATTACCACTACTATCAACCTAACCCAAATTTTGACACCCCAAGCCTGTCTCTTGTAGGCTTTCTTAATATTATATATCATGCACATATCCATCAAACAGATCTCCCCACCAAATACTACTTTTCTCTGCTGCTTAACAATTTAGAATGATTCCCCATTGCCTATCAAGTCACTATCCTCACCCCAGCATTCAAAAGCAAACCTATCCATATCCCTCTTCTTTTCATTTTCATTGCTCCCCATTCCCTTCACTGTAGATAGCTTCTTGACGTTTTCTCTATGAGTTCTTGTCTTCATTTATTTTGTTTTTATATTCTCCTTTCTTTCTTACTTCCTATCCAAACGCCACTCATCTTTCAAGTTCTACTCCCGTCAGGAAGGCTTCTAGTAACTTTACCCAATTTTGATCTCATTCTTTCTTGTACCACAGAGTTGAGAGTGTTGTTAAATGCATTTAGCACTTGATTATATAATTCTATTTTGTTCTCCATTACAATTATGTATGTTTTGTTCCCTTCTCACACTCCTTGCTTCTAAATACAAGTCTCTTCAGAGAGCAAATCTTGTCATCATCTTAATTTGTATTCCCTGCCACATTTATCATGCACTGGAAACACAAGAAACACTTCTTCAATTATTGACTGGAATGAAAACAAAATGGTAATTATAAATACATATGACATTATTAAAGAAAGCCAGATAGGAACTTTCCTTAATAATACTTTATTGGCTTTAATTTTAAGATTTTCTCTACTATAAGTAGCAAAATTATGGGTCATTTTACACTAGTCTATAATTCAGACCTTCCATCATTTCAGACTGACTTGCCCTAAATGAACTCAAAGACCTCTTTTCTCTAAGAAAGGGTGGAAACAAAGAACTAAGCATGGCTCTTAGGTTTAATATCTCCAAAGTCCAGGGTTATGTGGTAGGCAGGCTCTAAGATGCTTTGGATATGACCTCAATCAACCCAAACCCCTTTACACGTCTCTGACAATCTCTGCATGGCTGCCGTGAACTTTCAGACCATGCATAATGTAACAACAGAGACCAGGTTGCTCCTAGAGCTGGTCAAAGCAGGTGTGGTGAAGGATCTCAGCACAGACACCCATTGTGAATTCTGAACACAGAAAACCTCACTTGAAAATGCAACTCTGACTCTGAGGGCTGTTTTTCATAGACTTCTTGATGCATTTCATCCTGAAAATACTTCTAAATGTAGCCAGTATTTTTAATTTTTAATTTAAAAAACAAAATAGAAAACAGTTTAGCTCTTTCCACTTTTTGTTCTCTATTTATTTGAGGTCAGTATTTTTGCACAAAATTTTATAAGGTAATTTTGAGACCTGGATTGGAAAGTCTTTTCAAAGAGAATTATATGTAATGATGCTTTATTGTTTTTTTTAAGTTATTTAATTTGAAAGTTATTTAATTATCCTGTCTCTTGATATTCATGCCCTTATATAATCCCCTTTCCTTGAGTGTGGGTGGGACCTATGACTTGCTTTTAACCAATAAACTATGGCACAGGGATGGGATGTCATTTTCATGATTATGTTACACAAGATTATAACTTCTGTCTTGATAGCTAACTCTCTTTTGCCTTTTCAGCTAGCATGCTTTGATGAAGCAAGTAGCCACTTTGGAGAGGCCCATATGGCAAAAAACTGAGGGTGGCCTCCAGCTAACAGTAAGCTAGGAACTGAGGCCCCTCTCCCACCACAACAACCTTCTAGAAACAGAATTCTGCCAACAAACATGTGAGCTTGGAAGCAGATCCTTCCCCAGCAGATACTTCAGATGAGCCCCAGCTCTGACCAACACCTTGATGACAGTCCATGAGAGACCTTGATGCAGAGAACCCAGCTAAGCTGTGTGCACATTCCTGACATACTGAAACTGAGAAATGATAAAGGTGTGTTGTTTTAAGCCACTAAGTTTTTAGTAACTTACATGTAGCAGTGGATAATAAATATGGGATGTTAAAGAGTATGTACAATTCTTTCCATTTCAGATACACTTATCAAAAGAACCAACCTTGTGATTCAAATATTCAGTGTAGAATCTACATCATGGAAGCTCATGCAATCATGCTGGAGAGATTAAGAATGTCTCATGTAATACCTGGTAGAAGCTTGAAAGTACAGACAACTATCATTAAGCATCCACATCATAACTTTGTTTCGAACCCTGGCCCCAGTGTTCAAAAAGTAAAGAGGCTGAAAATTTAGTCACTTTAAAAGAGTCTACATCAGAGGTCTCTGATGAAGGCCACATATTTTTAAGGGAGCTAAAGCTATACAGTATCACACTAAGGCGAGCATTTCATGAGTATGTGTAAGAATTATATTTGATGTACATTAATTGGTGAACATCTACTAGCTAGACAAGCAATGGGAGATGAAACTGAAGGGATTAAAAAGCTAGGAAGTAAAGAACTGCTAATTAGAAAAAAATTGTGGCTTTCTTTTTTACAGGTCTACTTCTCACATCACTACATAATTGGCTCTTTGTTTTAGTTTAGTTTATTATTTGGCCGTTGGGAGAGAACCCACAGACATTTTGAACCTTCCTCCTAAGAATTTATGATTTATTTGATAAAACAGTAGTTCATACACCTCTAGATTTCAAGAACCAGGAAAAACAAAAATTAAAAAATAGGCAGTTGGATGAATAGGTGGATTGAGTATACTGTCATAGACAGTAAGCCTCATTTTGCCAAGTTAGGACATTTAAAAAAAATCAACATGTGTTGTCACTGTCATTTCATAAAGAAAGGACAATTCAACCAGGAGTGGTAAAGTCACAAACTCAAAATAAAACAGAACTTTAATCTCAATAAATCCATCTTCAAGGAAAATTCACCACATTGTCCATATTTTTCTCTCTTCCTGGAAGATCATCACAGCATTTGGGAATGCTCGGCTAAAGGGACATCCTAATTAAGCAAGAGCTAAGAGATTTTTCACCTAAGACTGCCTAGAATACCTCCAAGGAGGTTCAATTTGTTTAGGAAATTCAGGGTGATTTTTTTTTTAATGAATTCCAGATGTATAAGTGACAATAGCTGATGATTACTGAGAAATTTACCAAAGGACATGTGTTACTTTCAGCCTTGTTTTAAAGTATATATTTCTCTCTTTTAAAATATAGTGATTATCAGGTTCAGTTAGATATTTTACTAAAATTCTTCCCCATTCCCCTATAGGACAGCTATGGTCAGACAGAAATGTTACTTTGATGACTGTCTCAGTTATCTCCTCCTCCAGGAAGACAGGTTACTGTGACCCAGAGGTGACAATCGGTCACTATCGCATTCAGGGGCAGCCATCTTGAATCAAGCTTTGGAAGCTCAAAGGAAACAACCTCTGGAGGCCTCCACACCCAAGCCTCCACACCCAAGCCCCTCCCTAAGGAACAAAATTGAGTTCCCACAGGACAAGTACACAGAGATCAACAGACTGGCGAACTTAACAGCTGAAGTCTGTTATGGCTGGTAGGTATCTCAGTCTCTGATCTCCACATAGTCAGTGGACACGCAGATTGCTCAGCCACCGATGTTGATGTGACTTTGGAATATATCAGCAACTTAACCTGAAAGAGCTCAAACATCTCACAGTTTTAGTTCCTTTCTGTTTCTTTGGAGGTGACCTCTGCTCTGCCTATCTGCTCTCTGAGACACTTTCAGGAACTACAGCTGAAGGAAGAAGGCAGGCATCTATCTGTTGGGGGAAAGAGCAGTACCTGAGATGAAGTCAGGGCTAGCATTAAGCTGATTGGTACACATTAAAATTCAGCGTAATAGTGTACTTGTCGCAGTGGCTCTCTCCTGCAGTTGGCTCATGAGGAATAATGATGGCTTACTGACAGAAGCAGGCACTCAGCAGCTTGATAACATTGTTGCACTGAAGGTCTGAAGTGGCCTCACGGTCGCCCGCATTTGACTGGAAACAGGAGCCATTTGCTCTTTCAGGCAGGGTGCTGAAAACAGACCCACAGCCATGCACAACGCTGTCCATTCTGAAAGGCTTAAGTAAAGCATTCTCTGCCATAATTTCCATTGTCATTCTTCCCACACTGTTTGTATAATGTGGCCAGGAGTGGAGCTGTAAACTAACATTACATTCAAGAGCCTCAAACAACAAACACCAGAGTTGAGTTTTCTGTGGAGAGGATTACCAAGCTTCCTATAGAGGCAGGCACGCCACGGCACACACAGCCACCTGCCTTATTAAAGCAGTCCTTTCCTGGGGAAAGAACATTGCCAGGGAAATAATGAATTAATTTGGCATTTCCTTCGGTCTCACTCAGCATGCAGTGTGCTTCCCTAAGCATGAAAACAGCACATCTTCACAGAAACGTTTCTAAAATGATGTGCCTACTCATAGAAAAGATCAATTTGAATAGATTCAATCCCCAAGAGGGCAATTCAATAAGAAAAGTTTTCAACTAAAGTCAAGACAGATTGTCCAACTAGTTTTCAAGCCCAGCACAGACCATTATTTTTGTCCATATTTCTGCTTATCAACCCTCTCTTGTTCCCTTTCTCACTATGTATACACATGCACACACACACCTTTATTTGTAGCTCTTCATATACTGAGAACAAAGCTCTTGCTATGTCAGCATAAAGGCTATTGCTGTTGAAGTGAGAAAAAAAAAAGTGTGCTCCAATATAGGGAATGGAAACCTAAAGTTACTGAATGTGACTTTTGCCTGAGAGACCGTATTTGGGTTGCTGAAACTTAGAATAAGACAGATGAAATAGTACTATAAAGTGCAACTGGGGAGAACTGAGAGAGAAAAAGAGAGAGATCGGTTGACCAAAATGTTAGCTGGTGGGAACAGAGTTGAAAACACAGATCTGAGAGGTGAAAGATCAGATTCTCTGCGGAACAGCCAAAATGGAATTAGAGCTTAGAAGTACTATTAACAGATTGAGTGCCAGAAGCTACACACTGCAACAAGGAAGTGTTAATTACTAATGGCTAAGGAGGCAATGGAAATCCAGAAGTGGAACCATTGTGCTACTGAGAAGGGAGGATGGAACTCCCAGAATCAAGTTCAAGAGGACAAAATATCCACTAACACTAGGATGCATTAAGTGAAAAATCCAGCAACTATGGTTTTTTCTTTTCTTTTCGTTCTTAGGTCAAATGTTGTTGTAACTGAATTTCCTAGGTTGGTTTCTGCCTGGCTTTCACCACAGAGACCTAATTGCTAGGGAAGCAGAAACCTAAAAATCCCCCAAGACCTGATTCCAGTATTCTCTGCATTTTCTGAGCCAGAAACTTAGGATTCCATAGATACAGGACTCATCATTGCCATTCTCCATCTCCTGATAGGTGCCTGAGAACAATCTGTCCCAAGCAACTTTAATACAAAATCAAGGACGATGGCTGGTTAAGTTAGGTCAGTAGGTAGGAGCCCCATTCTAAGAAGCAGAGTATAAAGCAGTGGTTTTGAAATGTGGCTGCACATTAGAATCACCTGAGTAGGTTGTTAAAATTCCCCATTCTGGTGATGTAGATCAAAGGACACAAATTTTAAGTTATCTTGATCTTGGTAATCATTCTACAATGCACATGTATATTAAGTCATCACGTTTTACACTTTAAGTGTATAAAATTACATTTGTCAATTATTGCTCGATTAAGTTAAAAAAAGAAAAGAAAAGAGAAAAATAAAAGCCAAGAACACACATGCATATCAAATTCCCCATTCCAAGGCTACATCCTAGACCAATTAAATGAAAATTTCTAGGATGAAATAGAAACATTCTTTTTCTTTAAGTCTGAGAACCAGAACCACTGATACTGATAAAGTCCTATGGCCTCACTGACTTTGATCAGCTCCACATCCTGAATGGTACTCTCAACCCCATCCTGTCCAAGCCCTCGAATGCTGGCCAGTCGACCTTAGAAAGCTCCATTATAAACATGGACAGCTCAGCACCAATCCATCTCATCACTTGGCAGAGCCACTTTTAGGTACCAATTGAATCCAAAGCTTGGTGATACAAAGGCCAACAGAAGAGGCTTAAGGAAGCAAGAAGCAGATTCAAGTTTGTGAAAGAAATTTCACCCCTGAAATAAATGTGAGCTTTTATGTCCTTCCACCTAACCTCTTGTATACATCCTCTAAATACTTTTGCAGGTATCACCTTAGGGACAAAATGGAGAGATCTTCTCAAATTTATGGGCTGACAAACAGTAACTGGACCACTGCTGATGCTCTTCTGCCTTTCATGATCTTTGCTGTATGTCTTTCTCTCTTAGTGAGAAGTAAACCTGTTAACATTCAAGGTTTAATCTGATCCCACAAGCTTCTTCTTTAATCTTAGGGACCCAAATCATAATATCTTAGTCTCAGATTCCTTTACAGCCACACTTGAAAACTCAACTCTGGGTAGAAAGCAATTCCAAATATTCCCTACTTGATTTTTTTTTTTCAAATCAGTTGAAGCCATAAAGGCCACTGAGCTCTTTGTTAATCCAATCATACAAAATGATACAAGATACATAATGCTTTCTATATTGTTATATATTCACTACATTAGGCACTACAAAACCCTTTTCTACAGTAAATTTTTATGCTTCATTTTTTATTAGGGTGATTTTGTTATTCCTAACTTTAAAACTGACTCCTGAGTCAAGACTCCACCACCTCCTAAAGCTCCTTAATGTAATTCTCTTTACACCATTCTCTTATTTCTTAATTCTTATAATTCTCCTGAATTATTTAAGCATTTGTGGTGTTATATCTATTTTAAAAAACTTGCAATGGCTCCCCAATGCCTGCCTCCACAAGCTGCCTTTCTGAGTAGTCCATAATCTGGATCCAACCTTAATTCCTCATCTCTTAGTTAACTGATCTCTTACAGATCCTGGAACATGCCATGCATGGTCCCATCAATGCACTGTGCAGGTGCAGTTCCCTTTACAGTGAGGGTCACCTCCCCATTTCCCTGCACTAGACTGGTTGAGTAAAAGGGTTTCCTTGCTTGATCCTAGATCATGAGTTCTTAACCTGAAGTCTGTCCACTCCTTGGTGTCCTTAAATGGACTTGTGACATGTGTATACCTCTTGAAATTACTGTGCGAGTACACAGTAGGCTGGAACTTTGGTGGGCTGTGATGACTCACACCTCCCAATATTCATGTGCTTGTGCAGTTTCCTCTCTTGAATCCAGGCAAGTTCTGTAATCTGCTTTAACTAGTAGATCTTAGAGGAAGTATCACTGTGCCACTTTTGAGATCTAGCCTTTAGATTTTAAGCTTTGAGGCAAGATAGCTGCTGTGTGAAAATTCCAGTGACTCTGAGACCATGAGACTGTTGGAGGTCCAAGCAGCCACATGGAGAGGCCCAAGGAGGAAGACAACTGAAGCTAGCTAGCAGCTGGCACCAACTTCCAGCCATTTGAGTAGGCCCTTTTGGAATTTCCAGCTGCCCCAAAGTCCCAGCTGACACCAGATGAAGCAAAAGAATCTCCTGTCAATGCACACAATCATGAGAAATTTGTAAAAAGCCAGAACTGTTGTTTTGGGGTAGTGTGTTTCACTGTAACAGACAATAAAGCAGAAGATACGTGGGTACTCCTGAGTACAGATTTTTCTAGGGAAAGGATTCAGATTCTCAAAGGAATTAGTGATACAAGACAAGTTAAGTATATTTATATGAGGAGGTCCCTGTAAAGCATTTAAAATAGCAGCTGCCATATGGGAAGCACTCAGTAAGCAGTAAGTGTTTACCTATTATTATTATGTAGCCAACAGTCTGCTCTAAATATTCCAACGAAGAATTTCAGGAAGGCAAGTCATCACTATGGTTGAGAGAGAAGCCAAAATTATAATTAAAAAAAGAAATGAAAACAAAAATCTGTGCATTAAATCTGAAGGGTGAATAGAAAAATAGGATAAATAGCCTTGAATCAAGAAATTCAAAACTAGAGTGGGCAAAGTTTTAAAAGATCATATGGGAAAGTTCAAGACTTAGCTTGAACAGAAAGTGTACATTAAGATTCCCCACTTTCCCTCTTCGTATGAAGTACTTAACTACATCCTGGACTGTCCTGAACTGATCAGTTTGGAGTAAAGGCCCTAGGTCAATGAGGGATAGAAGGATGAATGAAGATGAGGCTGACTTTTGGATGAAGGAGGTTAAGTTGCCCACCAGCCCCTACATTTGCAGTGAGGCAGTCAAGGACATCATTCTCCTTGAGTGACCAGGGATTGGACAGGGGCTGAGAAACCTGTTGAAGGTTCAAAATATCCACTGAGGGAATGGGGAAAGCTGCCAGCCAGAGATGAATGAAATGACGGCCAAGTAGCATGGAGGTCCCAACTGCAGCTGCAGGGCTTAGAATGAAACGTAGGTCACTGCTCACAAACATACATCTCACCAGAAATCTTCCCTGATTTGCAAAAATGACAGACAGGCTGTAATCTGTGTCTGGAGATGATGGGTGAAAGCAGGATGGCCATTTACCAGCTCTGTTGTCAGAAGGAATTGGGCAGTGGGTTCAAGAGCAACCCACATGACTATCAAAAGTCCCGCCTTGC